>NC_036851.1:24428832-24464385 GCF_002910315.2 Salvelinus sp. IW2-2015
TATCTCCTCCCCTCCCATTGTCTTTCATTCTCTCCTATCTCCTCCCCTCCCTTGTCTTTCATTCTCTCCTATCTCCTCCCCTCCCATTGTCTTTCATTCTCTCCTATCTCCTCCCCTCCCTTGTCTTTCATTCTCTCCTATCTCCTCTCCTCACATTCTTTCTTTTCCTCTTTACTCCTCTTCTCTCCTCTCGTTTATTCCTCTCCTTTCTTTTTGTTCATTTTTCACTAAAAGTACATGACCAGAGATTATGGTAATTACATTTAAGCACACTCAGTGAAATTGAATGTACTTTGAGCTTATTTTCTTTGCCACCTTAAATGTGTTGTGTTTCTCAGTAGAGTACAGTAGCCCTCTGATCAAAGCTTAGTTTAGTCTCTGTGTCTCGCGGCTGCTGTGACTCATCCCGCCGCGGTTAACTCTAATTATGTTACAGAGATGATATAAAGATGAGGGATCTGATTCAACCACGCACACGCACACGCACACGCACACACACACACACACACACACACACACACACACACACACACACACACACACACACACACACACACCCACCCTCTGATTCAACCAGACTTTACATATACTATTGATTCAAGTGCCAAGCTGTTTGGGATATAAAAAGCATTTCCTGAGTTTGTGAGTGCTAGAGGAAGAGAAGGCTTTGCAATCTACGCTTGCTGAAAATCCCCTGGTTCTGTGTGTATCGTCGAGGATCCCCTGGTTCTGTGTGTATCGTCGTTTTTGCAAAAGAGAATGTGCAGTCAAGAACTTTCCCGGATGTGTGTCCTCTGTGTGTCCTCTGTGTGTCCTCTGTGTGTCCTTGAACTAGGTGCTCTGCTCACCCTTGACAAAACTCTTGAGCTGTTGTATCCCATGGGGTGAATGAACAAGTGAGGGAGGGAGTGAGTGAGGGGGAGGAGATTGAGTGTATGACAAAGGGAAAGAGTGATAAAGAAAGGGAGGGAAGGATGGAGAGATATAGAGAGAGAAAGGCGTGGAGGAGTGTTAAGGTTTAAAACAGTCATTAGCTGGAGTTGATGAGGTATGTTGGAATGGGAGGAGTGTGAAGGTGACTGACTGCTGGTGAAGAGCCAGTTGTTTCCACTTATCAAGACAGAGCGTTGAGAACACCTATAACACACCTGCTATAACCCTGATATCAGCCTGCTATAAGACTGTTATAAAGCTGATATGGGCCTGATATTAGACTGTTATAAAGCTGATATGGGCCTGATATTAGACTGTTATAAAGCTGATATGGGGCCTTGATAACTTAACGAAGCTCCCATAAAGGCTGATATCGCCCTGTATAAGACTGTTTATAAAGCTGCCGATATGGGCCGTGAGTTATGATTAGATTGTTATAAAGCTGATTTATGGGCCTGATATTAGACTGTTGTCACGTGATATGGGCTGATATCAAGATGTGCTTCTATATAAGACTGTTAGGCTATACTGAATAGACTTGATAGTCTGTAGGACCTGATGAGTTAAGCATCGATGGCTATATATGTAAAAGCTTGATATGGGCCTGATATTAGACGTTATAACTGATATCTGGATATAGACTTATAAGATTACTGGGGCCTGATATTAGACTGTTTATAAAAGCTCGATATGGGCCTGAATATTAGACTGTTAGTAAAGAGCTGATATTTGTGGGCCTGAATCTAGTACTGTTTATGAAACTGATAATGGGCCTGCATAACTTAGGACTGCTTATAGAAGCTGATATGAACCTGCTGAACCTGCTAGAAAAATTGTTATAAAGTCGCTACTACGCACGCATGCATATATTCTACCACAACGCCCCCAGCCCACACACAGTGGATTAGCTGTAATCTAACCGATAATCTGGCTCCATTTCTTTCGTGGTTCTGAATTGAGTGGAATTTAATGTGACTGACCTGTACAGCTGCGGCATGCCATCAGACTTGCTGGCGCCTCGAGTTCATAACCATTACCATAGTTCTAGCAGGGCTGGAGGCCTAACCCAGCAGCATGTTAACTAGATCAAATAAAATGTAGCCTAGTGTGACAGTCCCCACAATCCCAGATCGACCCTCTAGCTAATACCCCTAGGCCTAGGTATATGATTGAATTATAAACTAGCATATGGTAATAAGCTCCACCTCAACCCTGATGGAAGTTGATCAATTGTACTTACACAGAACCGAATGCCTTCAGACCTACCACAATTGTCTGGGGTTCAGGTCTATGGGGAATAGGATTGGCTTTTATCGCTCTCTTTAGATCTCTCTCTTCTTAAACTTCTGTTTTTCTTACAGCTGGAATGTTCACTGTACTGTTGCGGGTCTGACCCGATAAAGGAATTTTAAAATTCAAAAACTCTGTTCTCTCTCCTATCCGTCTCTCCCGCTCTCTCTCCCTATAACTAATTTGCAGTTTATGCTTGTTTATCATATTCAATTTCAGATGTGAAATCTGCTAACCTCTCTTCTAAACACACACGTCCCCATAAAACCTGAATTATACCATCACTTATCATCTTACATTTCATTCATTAATGCAACATTTATAGCTCGCCTAGGTTTTCATCATTTTTACATTGAACATTTTAGATAGTAAAGGTACTGTGATAGTTCTACATGGTTACCGTACAATTATTGTTGTGGTGTGTGTGTGTGTGTGTGTGTGTGTGGTGTGTGTGGTGTGTGTGTGTGTGTGTGTGTGGTGTGTGTGTGTGTGTGTGTGTGTGTGTGTGTGTGTGTGCTGGTGTGTGTGTGTGTGTGTGTGTGTGTCTCACCTGTCTGGTGATGTCGTCAGCCATCTCTCAATGTTTCTCAAAATGTGACTCAGAATACCCTGCAATCTCCTGGAGAGAGGGAGAGAAATTGAGAACCTTACAGTGTTTGTGCGTTGTGAGGATGTTTCTAGATGACCTGCTGATGACCACTGCCAGGCTGTCACCTCTACTTCGCCATACGCTACACCAGAGCCCTGGCCACTGAGGACGAGCCAGTCAGGAGAGAGATTAGAACACCATCTGGAAAACAACCAATCAGACACTTCTTGATTGACCCAGGTCACCCTCCACTGCGGACAAAAAGTCTAGAGCACAACTACGCACCGACACACGCATACACACACACATAACAACACACACACACACAACACACACACACACACACACACACAACACACACCACACACACACACACACCACCCCCACAACACGCACACACACACACGCACAACACACACACACACACATCCTCTGTCGAGGTAAGAGGTGTCGAGAGGATAAGAGCTGTGCTGCGTGTGTGTGTGCCACTGAGAGCAGAAAGTTCACTCTGAAAGTTTCTGTGTAGATAACATATGAGCCCAAGCCCACTCATGCAGCATCCTGAGCTCAACAAGCTCTGACAGTCTCACTGCAGAATAAGACGTTTATTCACGTTTTCTCCAAAACTTCATTTCAAAGTTACTCCCAAACATCACATTAGAAAGGTTAAGAGTTAATGTTTTGGATAGGTTAACATTAAGCTTAGGCACTTATTCCGAATGGTTTAAGATAATGTCATGTTTGGGATAGGGTTAAACCCCAATTAAAACAAGTGTCCACCACTGGAATCGACACACCTCATCCCACAACACCCTAGCCAAACCCAGCCTACTTGATGGTATAGTGCTCGACGGTTGCCCCTAGTGGCCAGTTTTGAAGGCATTTCCCGACATCCTCAGGACATGGATAGACGTCAATTTCAAAATCACTCACAGCGATCTGCCTGCCTGAGCTTCCCCGCAGTACCTTTGTAGCATCTCGCTCTCTCTCTGTTTCCTCTGTCCACCTCCCCTATTTCTGTTTCCTCCTCTTCCACTCAAAGTCAAATCTTCAACTCTTACTTTCTCCTTTCTTTGTGAAATGCAAATTGTCAATCAGCTGTTGAAATGTACTATGAAGAGGTACACGAACACACACACCACACACACAACACACAGAGAGATACAGAAGAAGAAGGTACCATAGCTAACGAGAAGGCACTTAGATGATTGCTTTTCCTCTGTTGTGTGTGTGTGTGTGTGTGTGTGTGTGTGTGGTGTGTGTGTTGTGTGTGTGTGTGTGTGTGTGTGTGTGTGTGTGTGTGTGTGTGTGTGTGTAAGCGTCTGTGCTTCTGACCCTGTTGAACATGAATCATGGGCACCTCTGTTAAATCCAGCCAATGATGTATAGACTGGTTGGTTGTTTAGCAACAAAACCAACGCATGCGCAACTATGGGGCAAAACAGAAGGTGTTGGCTTAGATAGTTTACATGTTGTCAACAATGTTTCCTCTCCAATGTGTATTGAAAACTCAAATATATTTGCACAATGAGCAGTTGCTGTCTCGCAAATACATCTTTACAGTTGTTGATTAGCTAGATAGTATTTTTTTCCCATATTATTAGCATAGACATGAAATCAGACAAAACACCTCAAAACAAGACATGGTATCACTTGGCAGCTTCTTGTCATCGTTGCTAGCTATCAGGTAATCCAGAATCACAACAACAAAAAGCCTTCTGCCCCATTGAAGTGCGTAGATGGTTTTCGGGACGTTTTCAGTGCATTGGGAAAGTATTCAGACACCTTGACTTTTTCAAAATGTTGTTACATTACAACCTTATTCTAAAATTGATTAAATAAACACAAATCCTCATCAATATACACACAATACCCCATAAAGACAAAGCGAAAACAGGTTTTTAGAATTCTTTGCAAAACAAAACAAAAAACAGAAATACCTTATTTACATGGGTATTCAGACCCTTTGCTGTGAGACTTGAAATTGAGCTCAGCTGCATCCTGTTTCCATTGATCATCCTTGATGTTTCTACAACTTGATTGGAAAGGCACACACCTGTCTATATACAGTTGAAGTCAGAAGTTTACATACACTTACGTTGGAGTCATTAAAACTTGTTTTTCAACCACTCCAAAAATTTCTTGTTCACAAACTATAGTTTTGGCAAGTCGGTTAGGACATCTACTTTGTTTGTGTATGACAAGTAATTTTTCCAACATTTGTTTACAGACAGATTATTTCACTTAGAATTCACTGTATCAATATTCCAGTGGGTCAGAAGTTTACATACACTAAGTTGACTGAACAGCTTAGAAAATTCCAGAAAATGATGTCATGGCTTTAGAAGCTTCTGATAGGCTTATTGACATCATTTGAGTCAATTGGAGGTGTACCTGTGGATGTACTTCAAAGCCTACCTTCAAACGCAGTGCCTCTTTGCTTGACATCATGGGAAAATCAAAAGAAATAAGCCAAAACGTCAGAAAAAAACCTCCACAAGTCTGGTTCATCCTTGGGAGCAATGTCCAAACACCTGAAGGTACCACATTCATCTGTACAAACAATAGCACGCAAGTACAAACACCATGGGACTACGCAGCCGTCACAACCCTCAGGAAGGAGACGCGTTCTGTCTCCTAGAGATGAACGTACTTTGGTGCGAAAAGTGCAAATCAATCCCAAAACAACAGCAAAGGACCTTGTGAAGATGCTGGATGAAACAGGTACAATAGTATCTATATCCACAGTAAAAACGAGTCCTATATCGACATAACCTGAAAGGCCGCTCAGCAAGAAAGAAGCCACTGCTGCAAAACCGTGGGGCGGCGCACAATTGGCCCAGCGTCGTCTGGGTTAGGGAGGGTTTGGCCGGCAGGAATATCCTTGTCTCATCGCACGCTAGCGACTCCTGTGGCGGGCCCGAATCGAACCCAGAATCTCTGGTGGCACAGCTAGCACTGCGATGCAGTGCCTTAGACCACTGCGCCACTCGGGAGGCCTTATTTGGATTTTTACTAATTATCTTTGAAAGACAGGGTCCTGAAAAAGGGACGTTTATTTTTTTGCTGAGTTTATTATGCAAACCAAACAGCACATTTTCTTGTGTTTAAATTTTTTACGGATAGCCAGGGGCACACTCCAACACTCAGATATTAATTTACAAACGAAGCATTTGTGTTTAGTGAGTCTGCCAGATCAGAGGCAGTAGGGATGACCAGGGATGTTTTCTTGATAAGTGGGTGAATTGGACCATTTTCCTGTCAAAATGTAACGAGTACTTTTGGGTGTCAGGCAAAATGTATGGAGTAAAAAGTACATTATATTCTTTAGGAAGGTAGTGAAGTAAAAGTAAAAGTTGTCAAAAATATAAATAGTAAAGTAAAGTACAGAAACCCAAAAAAACAACTTAAGTTTTGGACTTGGTATTTTTACTTAAGGACTTTACACCACTGGTTGTGACAAGGTAGGGGTGGTATACAGAAGATAGCCCTACTTGGTAAAATTCCATGTCCATATTATGGCAAGAACAGATCAAATAAGCAAAAAGAAACGACAGTCCATTATTACTTTAAGATTTGAAGGTTAGTCAAAGCTGAACATTTTAAGAACTGAACGTTTCTTCAAGCGCTGTCGCAAAAAACATCAAGCACTATGATGAAACTGGCTCTCATGAGGACCACCACAGGAAAGGAAGACCCAGAGTTACCTCTGCTGCAGAGGATAAGTTCTTTAGAGTTAACTGCACTTCAGATTGCAGTCCAAATAAATGCTTCACAGAGTTCAAGTAACAGACACATCTCAACATCCATTGTTCAGAGGAGACTGTGTGAATCAAGCCTTCATGGTCGAACTGCTGCAAAGAAACCACTACTAAAGGACACCAATAAGAACAAGAGACTTGCTTAGGCCAAGAAACACGAGCAATGGACATTAGACCGGTGGAAATCTGTTCTTTGGTCTGATGAGTCCAAATTTGAGATTTTTGGTTCCAACCGCCGTGTCTTTGTGAGACGCAGAGTAGGTGAACGGATGATCTCTGCATGTGTGGTTCCCAGCGTGAAGCATGGAGGAGGAGGTGTGATGGTGATGGTGATGGTGCTTTGCTGGTGACACTGTCTGTGATTTATTTAGAATTCAAGGCACACTTAACCAGCATGGCTACCACAGCATTCTGCAGCAATACAACATCCCATCTGGTTTGCGCTATCATTTGTTTTTCAACAGGACAATGACCCAAAACACACGTCCAAGATGTGTAAGGGCTATTTGACCAAGAAGGAGAGTGATGGAGTGCTGCATCAGATAACCTGGCCACCACAATCGCCCGACCTCAACCAAAATGAGATGGTTTGGGATAAGTTGGACCGCAGACTGAAAGAAAAGCAGCCAACAAGTGCTCAGCATGTGGGAACACCTTCAAGACTGTTGGAAAAGCATTCCTCATGAAGATGGTTGAGAGAATGCCAAGAGTGAGCAAAGCTGTCATCAAGGCAAAGGGTGGCTACTTTGAGGAATCTAAAATCAAAAATATATTTTGATTTGTTTAACACCTTTTTGGTTACTATGTGATTCCATATGTGTTTTTTTCATAGTTTTGATGTTTTCACTATTATTCTACAATGTAGAAAATAGTCAAAATAAAGAAAACCCCTTGAATGAGTAGGTGTCCCCAAACTTTTGAATGGTACTGTATATATAAGTATTTTTGTTGTTGTAGTGGGGACATTTTAATGTTTAGCTCACATAATATAATTTACGAAGTAAGCATTAAGGCAGTGGTATTTGTAAAAAATAAAAAAAATAAGGAGAAAAAGGAAGAAATTTAACAAAAAATCAAGAGTACAGGTTATATTTGGGAGAATATAAAAAAGTTTTTGATAAAGATAATTTGAAAAATACAAGAGATATAAGAGATAAGAGATGAACATGTAATGAATTGAAGGTTATTTGCTGATGTAAAAATCTAATTGTACCGATTTTAAGGTTGCGTTATTGTTGTGGGGTGGGGTCACAAGAAATTATTGTGAAAAAATGGGGCCTCCAGACGTTCTGATGAAAAAAATGGGGTCCCAGCTGAAAAAAGTTTGAATACCACAGCATTAAGGTGTCTGTAATAGAATGCACTTGGCAAAAACAAATGTAGACATTAACAAATGCATTACTATAGCTTCCTCCCAAGATGGAGTTGGAATGGCTTCAAAACATCGTCCCCTATCAGAGGATGCTAGCGGAGCATAATTTGGCTGGAGCATGGAGCGGATTTAAAAAATGTTGGCGTGTCAGACTTCTCTTTCGCTCGAATTTCGCTCTGGTGCCGCTCAACCACAAGATCTGGACAAGCTCTGCCCAGCATTTTTCATTTCTTTCACCACTGTTCTTTTAATTAGGCATATTCTGTTTTATTTATTTTGCCTACCCCACCACTAATGCGCAGAGATGTTGATATGAGTCAACCAAGAAAGAGGTCACA
This sequence comes from Salvelinus sp. IW2-2015, assembly GCF_002910315.2. Lineage (NCBI taxonomy): Eukaryota > Metazoa > Chordata > Actinopteri > Salmoniformes > Salmonidae > Salvelinus > Salvelinus sp. IW2-2015. The sequence goes on from NC_036851.1 coordinate 24,437,116, forward strand.
CAGCCTGTGTAATTGATAATAAGACAGGAATGAGCCCATGCAGCAGCACTGGAGATGTTTAGATTTTTATACAGGCTATGTTAAAAATGAAGAATCTAACTTTCTAACAGTGCTAAAGCTGTCTATCAACTGTAAAATGTGAGCGTAACAGAACCAGTTACAACTGAAGTATCTGATAATCAATAGATTAGAGAAAAGGCTATTTGTTTTTTAACATAGCGGCCGCTATTCATCAGGTAGGTCCTTGTTTAATAGCATATGTTGTTGAAATGTTGAAAGTAATTACGATAGCCTACTTTTAAAAAAACAAATAGTACATAGTCACAAAAGTAGGGATGGGATGTTTGTAAAATTATCTTTCAAACAGAAAATGAATAGAGCGAATATGGAGCTGCAGTTTTCTCCTGTGTGCTGAGAATTTTTTTGCGGACATTGAGTGCAGGAGCCCAACTCTGCTCACATACTCTGCCCCCTGTCAGTCATCTAGTGTATATACAGTTGAAGTCGGAAGTTTACATACACTTACGTTGGAGTCATTAAAACTTGTTTTTCAACCACTCCACACATTTATTGTTAACAAACTATAGGTTTGGCAATCGGTTAGGACATCTACTTTGTACATGAAACAAGTAATTTTTCCACCAATTGTTTACAGACAGATTATTTCACTTATAATTCACTGTATCAATATTCCAGTGGGTCAGAAGTTTACATACACTAAGCTGACTGTTGCCTTTAAACAGCTTGGAAAATTCCAGAAAATGATGTCATGGCTTTAGAAGCTTCTGATAGGCTTATTGACATCATTTGAGTCAATTGGAGGTGTATTTGTGGATGTATTTCAAGGCCTACCGTCAAACTCAGTGCCTCTTTGCTTGACATCATGGGAAAATCAAAAGAAATAAGCCAACACCTCAGAAAAAAATTGTAGACCTCCACAAGTCTGGTTCATCCTTGGAAGCAATTTCCAAACACCTGAAGGTACCACATTCATCTGTACAAATGATAGCACACAAGTATTTTTTTTAATTTTTTTTTTAATTTTACCGTTATTTTACCAGGTAAGTTGACTGAGAACACATTCTCATTTGCAGCAACGACCTGGGGAATAGTTACAGGGGAGAGGAGGGGGATGAATGAGCCAATTGTAAACTGGGGATTATTAGGTGACCGTGATGGTTGAGGGCCAGATTGGGAATTTAGCCAGGACACCGGGGTTAACACCCCTACTCTTACGATAGTGCCATGGGATCTTTAATGACCTCAAGAGATCAGGACACCCGTTTAACGTCCATCCGAAAGACGGCACCCTACACAGAGCAGTGTCCCCAATCACTGCCCTGGGGCATTGGGATCTTTGTTTAGACCAGAGGAAAGAGTGCCTCCTACTGGCCCTCCAACACCACTTCCAGCAGCACCTGGTCTCCCATCCAGGACTGACCAGACCAACCCTGCTTAGCTTCAGAAGCAAGCCAGCAGTGGTATGCAGGGTGGTATGCTGCTGGCCAAGTATAAACACCATGGGACCACGCAGCCGTCATACCACTCAGGAAGGAGACGCGTTCTGTCTCCTAGAGATGAACGTACTTTGGTGCGAAAAGTGCAAATCAATCCCAGAACAACAGCAAAGGACCTTGTGAAGATGCTGAGGAAACAGGTACAAAAGTATCTATATCCACAGTTAAACGAGTCCTATAATCACAGAACCTGAAAGGCCACTCAGCAAAGAAGAAGCCACTGCTCAAAACCACAATAAAAAAGCCAGACTACGGTTTTGCAACTGCACATGGGGACAAAGATCGTACTTTTTGGAGAAATGTCCTCTGGTCTGATGAAACAAAAATAGAACTGTTTGGCCATAATGACCATGGTTATGTTTGGAGGAAAAAGGGGGAGCTTGCAAGCCGAACCAACCCGAAGCATGGGAGTGGAAGCATCATGTTGTGGGGTGCTTTGCTGCAGGAGGGACTGGTGCACTTCACAAAATAGATGGCATCATGAGGATGGAAATTACGTGGATATATTGAAGAAACATCTCAAGACATCAGTCAGGAAGTTAAAGCTTGGTCGCAAATGGGTCTTCCAAATGGACAATGACCCCAAGCATACTTCCAAAGTTGTGGCATAATGGCTTAAGGACAAACAAAGTCAAGGTATTGGAGTGGCCATCACAAAGCCCTGACCTCAATCCCATAGAAAATGTGTGGGCAGAACTGAAAAGGCGTGTGTGAAGCAAGGAGGCTACAAACCTGACTCAGTTACACCAGCTCTTGTCAGGAGGGGCCAAAATTCACCCAACTTATTGTGGGAAGCTTGTGAAGGCTACCCGAAACGTTTGGACCCAAGTTAAACAATTTAAAGGCAATGCTACCAAATACTAATTGAGTGTATGCAAACTTCTGACCCACTGGGAATGTGATGAAAGAAATAAAAGCTGAAATAAATAATTCTCTCTGCTATTATTCTGACATTTCACATTCTTAAAATAAAGTCGTGACCCTAACTGACCTAAGCCTGGGACTTTTTACTAGGATTAAATGTCAGGAAATGTGAAAAACAGAGTTTAAATGTATTTGGCTAAGGTGTATGTAGACTTTCGACTTCAACTGTATATAAATCATTCACCTCACTGCGAAATGCGACATACGTCCAAGTAAGCAGGATTTTGGGACATGACTTCAAAACCGGCCACTAGGGGCAACGGTGAGGGCTATTACTTTCAACTTAACCTTCGAAATTTGACGTTTAAGGGCAAACGTTCGATTCTGCAGTGAGACTGTGAGAGCTTGTTGGTTAACTCACATCTCCCCAGCCCAGTCTCCAGCTGGAGACTGGGCTGGGGGACACATACCCAGCCCTGAAATCCTCTGAAAACACACACACACCTCATTCATTTATTAATCTATTCATTAACTCAAATGACCAATGGCTGTGTGTCCCCTGTGTACTTTCAGAGAGAGAGAGAGAGAGCGAGAGAGAGAGAGCGAGAGAGAGAGAGAGAGAGAGAGAGAGGGAGAGAGCGAGCGAGAGAGCAATTAAAGACTTACCCCCAAAGAGCAGTTAAAACGCAAAAGGGAGACGTCAGCTGAAAGAGCAGGCTGACACACATTACACACACACACACTGAGAGCGTGGCTGTGAAGGTCGATTCTTAGGAAGTTACTGCCAGTCAGTCCCTACGGAAACCAGTGATGGAATGCTCTGAGCACACAGTGCGACACATCCACCTATCAGAAATACTGTGTCTGTGTGTACAGGGACCAGACGACCAGGGACACACCAGGGACCTAGTCCAGAAACCCAGTCCTGATAGGAATACCTGACCCCTCCCTTTCCACACACGCACGTACACACACAAACACACACACGCACACGCGCGCACGCACACACTGACAGACACACACGTTTACACATACGTACAAATGCCATAGTAAAAGTTTGAATGGTTCTGCAGTTTAGATGTATCAGCATTGCTTCAACCACTAAGGGTCTTGATCAGTCGAGACCATGCTCTAAAACTAAAAGTAAGGCAGTATTCAGAAAGGTTACAGGTATTTCTCTTCTCTTTCATGTTGTTCTAAATAGGCCATGGTCTGTTGTTGGCTGCTCTGACTCTCAGGTTAACAAAGTGTGTGTTTTGTTGCTAACTGTGTGTGAAATGGTGCTTGGGACAGACAGTACGGAACATAGTGTGTGAGTGGGAAGATGAATTTGAAGGAGAGCAAGAGCCAAAGGGGAATCTAACTCCCCCACACACATCACAAATACAATCTCTAAAACAAAACAGGGACAAATAACACAAAAGAGTACGAACACCAAAACACATGTGCATTACACACACAAACTGAATACACATGGATTGGGTCAGTGAAGTAGGACCAGCATCGCGCACACACCCGTAAAGTAACACACACACAACCCACTGGGAAAAGACGTCTATTCAACATTGATTCTGATGAATACCAAATACCAAAATTCCAACCAGTGTGTGCCCAGTGGGATACGACACTTACAAAGCAATCTCATTAGTGGAAATCACTCAGCTGTAACAACGGCAATGTCTCATGCCAGTAAACACCCAAAACATCACATACAAGTTAATTATACATTAATCACACACACACACACACACATTGTTTTACTATCCTTGTGGGGACCAAATAATTGATTCCCATTATAAATCCTATTTTCCCAAACTTTAAACCTAACCATGAGCTTAACTCCAAACCCCTAACCATGACTCCTAAATCGAACATCTTACCCTAATTGTAACCCTAACCTTAAACCTAACCCCTAAGCCTATAATACCCTTTTTCCTTGTGGTGACCAGCGAAATGTCCCCCAATTATTCTTGTTTTACTATCCTTGTGAGGACTTCTGGTCCCCACAAGGATCTAAATACCAAACACACACACACACACATACACACACACACACACACACACACACACACAGAGACAGAGAGCATATCAGAAGATAGAAACTCATTAGAACAGTAAAAGAACAGCCAACAACAGAAACAATAGCAGTGCCAGAAACAAAGGAGAGTTGAATGATTCCCACAGCAATCAGAGACATCTGGGCTTAACAACACTGTGTTAGTTATCAAAGTCCTCTACTCTCTCTTTCTCTCTCATCGAAATAGGCAATTAAGACACTCAAACACCCATACATACAAGCCATATACAGTATAAACCAGCCCAATATAAACAATGATGTAAATAATATAAAGAATGATGGAAGAAAGAGAGAAAGAGAATGGAGATAGATGGATAGATGTATTATTGACTGTGTGTGACTGTGTGTGACTGTGTGTGACTGTGTTTGTGCACAGGTGTCTGTGTATCTGTGTGAGAGATGACGCAGGTGTATTTTTCTTTTTGAGAATTCTAAGGGCGCTTTCTGAAGACTTTCTGACAGGCATTATCAAAGACACCCTCAACAGGGGTCCGCACATTGTCTGAGACGCAACTCACTTGTTGCAGGCTTTGATGTTTGCCACTTATCTTCCCCCTACAGAGTGTCGCACATAATGCAAATAGAGAGAGAGGGGGGGAGAAAGAGGTGAGGAGGTATAGAGAGATGTGGAGAGAGAAGAGACAGACATAGTGTGTGTGTGTGTGTGTGTGTGTGTGTGTGTGTGTGTGTGTGTGTGTGTGTGTGTGTGTGTGGTGGTGTGTGTGTGTGTGTGTGTGGTGTGTGTGTGTGTGTGTTGTTGTGTGTGTGTGTGTGTGTGCGTGCGTGCGTGCGTGCGTGCGTGTGTGTGCGAGAGAGAGAGAGAACATAAAATTCGACATACCAGGATCTGGCAAAAAATGCTTGAATCAGTTATAGAACCTATTGCCCTTTATGATTGTGAGGTCTGGGGTCCGCTCACCAACCAAGAATTAAAAAAATAGGACAAACACCAAATTGAGACTCTGAATGCAGAATTCTTCAAAAATATCCTCCGCGTACAACGTAAAACACCAAATAATGCATGCAGAGCAGAATTAGGCCGATACCCGCTAATTATCAAAATCCAGAAAAGAGCTGTTAAATTCTACAACCACCAAAAAGGAAGCGATTCCCAAACCTTCCATAACAAAGCCATCACCTACAGAGAGATGAACCTGGAGAAGAGTCCCCAAAGCAAGCTGGTCCTGGGGCTCTGTTCACAAACATAGAGCCAAAAGAGCCCCAGGTCATCAACACAATTAGACCCCCCCCCCCAAAAAAAATATATATATATTTGTCACATGCGCCGAATTCACCTTACAGTGAAATGCTAACTTACAAGCCCTTAACCAAAAATGCAGTTTTAAGAAAAATACCTTAAAAAAGCAAGAAATAAAAGTAACAAGTAATTAAAGAGCAGCAGTAAAATAACAATAGAGAGGCTATATACAGGGGGTACTGGTACAGAGTCAATGTGCGGGGGCACCGGTTAGTCGAGATAATTGAGGTAATATGTACATGTAGGTAGAGTTATTAAAGTGACTATGCATAGATAATAACAGAGAGTAGCAGCAGCATAAAAGGGGGGGCAATGCAAATAGTCTGGGTAGCCATTTGATTAGATGTTCAGGAGTCTTATGGCTTGGGGGTAGAAGCTGTTTAGAAGCCTCTTGGACCTAAGCGCTCCAGTACCACTTGCCGTGCAGTAGCAGAGAGAACAGTCTATGACTAGGGTGGCTGGAGTCTTTGCCAATTTTTAGGACCTTCCTCTGACACCACCTGGTATGGCAGGAAGCTTGGCCCCGGTGATGTACTGGGCAATATACACTACCCTCTATAGTGCCTTGCGGTCGGAGGCCGAGCAGTTGCCATACCAGGCAGTGATGGAACCCCTCAGGATGCTCTCGATGATGCAGCTGTAGAACCTTTTGAGGATCATGCCAAATCTTTTCAGTCTCCTGAGGGGGAATAGGTTTTCTCGTGCCCTCTTCACGACTGTCTTGGTGTGCTTGGACCATATTAGTTTGTTGGTGATGTCGACGCCAAGGAACTTGAAGCTCTCAACCTGCTCCACTACAGCCCCGTCGATGAGAATGGGGGCGTGCTCGGTCCTCCTTTTCCTGTAGTCCACAATCATCTCCTTTGTCTTGATCACGTTTAAGGAGAGGTTGTTGTCCTTGCACCACACGGTCAGGTCTCTGACCTCCTCCCTATGGGCTGTCTCGTCGCTGTCGGCGATCAGGCCACTGTTGTGTCATCGGCAAACTTAATAATGGTGTTGGAGTCGTGCCTGGCTGTGCAGTCATGAGTGAACAGGGAGTACAGGAGGGGACTGAGCACGCACCCCTGATGGGCCCCCATGTTGAGGATCAGCGTGGCAGATATGTTGTTACCTACCCTTACCACCTGGGAGCGGCCCGTCAGGAAGTCCAGGATCCAGTTGCAGAGGGAGGTGTTTAGTCCCAGGGTCCTTAGCTTAGTGATGAGCTTTGAGGGCACTATGGTGTTGAACGTTTAGCTGTAGTCAATGAACAGCATTCTCACATAGGTGTTCCTTTTGTCCAGGTGGGAAAGGGCAGTGTGGCCCATTTGGCCCAGCGTTGTCCGGGTTTGGTCGCGGTAGGCTGATAACAAGCAGTTTAAACTCGCTATTTGTATTTGAGGCTTGGTCCAACGGAATGGGTCATATGGACACCGAAATGCTTAGAGACATTGTTTTACTGTAATAGAGGAGAATTTAAACTTTCTAATGAGACCCTTTTATGTCTCAACTCCCAAAATGTAGAATAGAGCAGACCCTACTAAAACGAGAGCATCAATGAACATGATTGTGGAAAATGAATGCTCAGTTTCCGTTGCGCGTGGCATTGAGGTACCACTAGCAGCATTTTAGCCACAGACTGTCATATGCTTTATACATGTGCTTTATGCTTTATAGTCTGTGCTTTATAAATGTGCATTGAGCATAAAAATACCAATTTATATCAGGAATTCGCAACTTGTTCTCATTCTGAGAAATAAGCATCCCCTTAACCAGGTAGACCACTTGATTTCAATATCTTAACAAATTGAACAGGCTATGTTGTTTAAACAGTTGGAGACTGTTAAAATAAATCCAAGTTGGCTAGACTTTAAATATAAAGATTAGCTGGCTACTCACTAAAACGTGGGCCTGTGTTAATGTTCTATACTGCCTGCTACAACAAGTTGGTCATTATCAGTGGATGTGCATGGTTCTGCTTAAATTTGTAACAAAAATTGCATTTTCATTGACAGACTTGAAAGCCAGATCAGTACATTTAGCAAAAAAAGCATAATTTTACATGCAATGTATTGACCTTTAATTGTGCAACAAAGCTTATTTAGAGAAAACGTTAAAGAAATTGAGATATACAGTATATCCTGAATCGCCCATAAGTTTGAAAAAAATCCAGACATAATTTTTAGGCCATATCACCCAGCCTCTGTGTGTTGTGTGACTCATCCTACACAGTAATGCTCTCAGGTCTAGAAGTTAATGTCACACAGAGAGAGGGCTTTACAAGGTCTGTGTGTGTGTGTGTGTGTGTGTGTGTGTGTGTGTGTGTGCATGAGAGTGTGTGTGTGTATGATTATACCTTCTTTAAAATCCTTTATAGAGCTCGCCAGCTTGTAGCCCTAAAAAAAAAATTTGCAAACATTTTCTACCTCTGGTTCGTTTGCCATTCCTATGGAGGAAAAGGTGTGTAAATATATACAAAACACAGAAAAATCTTGTTTTGGACTGAAATGGGCCTTATGTGCTTGTTTATATTACATAAATGCTTAAAAATTCACAAAAAGTGACGTTAACTAATCAAGATTATGTCATAGAACAAAACAAATAAGATCTCCTAAGCCTGTATTTGCCACAGCCCTTATTTTCAGCATTTATCCAAACCCCCTTAATTTAATTTCCATTCATTCCCCCAAAGTCTTTGGCAAATGAGCCATGGTGTAGTTATCCTCCGTTAGCGCCTACAAAACGATGCCATTATTATTGCTCTCTATATGACCTATTAGTGGGTGCATGCATGTATGCTGGTGATTCCTGGACATAGATCTACTCTCAGAACTGCCCTTTGTAATGGATTAGAAAGGACAAAGACAGAGATACTTACAGAAAGGGTAAAGTAGAGCGAGAAAGTGAAAGAGAGGATAAAAAGAAGGATAGAGGGTGGGAGAAAGTGAAAAGGAGACATTAATATATATATTTTTATTTTATTTCACCTTTATTTAACCAGGTAGGCCAGTTGAGAACAAGTTCTCATTTACAACTGCGACCTATGGGGATGCGGTGGTTGGGGGGGCTATTTACAGATGGGCTCTGTACAGGTGCAATGATTGGTAAGCTGCTCTGAGAGCTGATGCTTAAAGTTAGTGAGGGAGATATAAGACTCCAGCTTCAGTGATTTTTGCAATTTGTTCCAGTCATTGGCAGCAGAGAACTGGAAGGAAAGGCGGCCAAAGGAGCAGTTGGCTTTGGTGATGACCAGTGAAATATACCTGCTGGAGCGTGTGCTATGGGTGGATGGCGCTATGGTGACCAGTGAGCTGAGATAAGGCGGGGCTTTACCTAGCAAAGACTTATAGATGACCTGGAGCCAGTGGGTTTGGCAACAAATTTGAAGCGAGGCTAGCAAATGTGAACATACAGGTCACAGTGGTAGGTAGTATATGGGGCTTTGGTGAAAAAAATGGATGGGACTGTGATAGACTACATCCAATTTGCTGAGTAGAGTGTTGGAGGCTATTTTGTAAATGACATCGCCGAAGTCAAGGATCGGTAGGATAGTCAGTTTTACGAGGGTATGTTTGGCAGCATGAGTGACGGAGGCTTTGTTGCGAGGAAGCCGATTCTAGATTTAATTTTGGATTGGAGATGCTTAATGTGAGTCTGGAAGGAGAGTTTTTAGTCTAACTAGACACTTAGGGATGTGGTCCCGTGTGGCTCAGTTGGTAGAGCATGGCGCTTGCAACGCCAGGGTTGTGGGTTCATTCCCCACGGGGGGACCAGGATGAATATGTATGAACTTTCCAATTTGTAAGTCGCTCTGGATAAGAGCGTCTGCTAAATGACTTAAATGTAAATGTAGTTGTCCACATATTGTAAGTCAGAACTGTCCAGAGTAGTGATGCTGGACGGGTGGGCGGGTGCGGAGAATCACCAGCAGATCAGAGAATCACCAGCAGCAAGAGCGACATCATTGATGTATACAGAGAAAAGAGTCGGCCCGAGAATTGAACCCTGTGGCACCCCCATAGAGACTGCCAGAGGTCCAGTCAACAGGCCCTCCGATTTGACACACTGAACTCTATCTGAGAAGTAGTTGGTGAACCAGGCGAGGCAGTCATTTGAGAAACCAAGGCTGTTGAGACTGCCAATAAGAATGCAGTGATTTGCAGAGTCGAAAGCCTTGGCCAGGTTGATGAAGACGGCTGCACAGTATTGTCATTTAGGACCTTGAGCGTGGCTGAGGTGCACCCATGACCAGCTCGGAAATAGATTGCAAAGCAGAGAAGGTACGGTGGGATTCGAAATGGTCGGTGATCTGTTTGTTAACTTGGCTTTCGAAGACTTCCTTTGAAAAAGGGGATGACCGCGGCAGCTTTCCAATCTTTAGGGATCTCAGACGATACAAAAGAGAGGTTGAACAGGATAGTAATAGGGGTTGCAACAATTGCGGCGGATAATTTTAGAAAGAGAGGGTCCAGATGGTCTAGCCCAGCTGATTTGTAGGGGTCCAGATTTTGCAGCTCTTTCAGAACATCAGCTATCTGAATTTGGGTGAAAATGGGGGAGGCTTGGGCAAGTTGTGTGGGGTGCAGAGCTGTTGACCGGAGTAGGGGTAGCCAGGTGGAAAGCATGGCCAGCCGTAGAAAAATTCTTATTGAAATTCTCGATTATCGTAGATTTATCGGTGGTGACAGTGTTTCCTAGCCTCAGTGCAGTGGGCAGCTGGGAGGAGGTGCTCTTATTCTCCATGGACTACAGTGTCCCAGAACTTATTGGAGTTTGTGCTACAGGATGCAAAATTCTGTTTGAAAAAGCTAGCCTTTGCTTTCCTAACTGCCTGTGTATATTGGTTCCTAACTTCCCTGAAAAGTTTCATATCGCGGGGGCTATTCGATGGTAATGCAGTACGCCACAGGATGTTTTTGTGCTAGTCAAGGGCAGTCAAGTCTGGAGTGAACCAAGGGCTATATCTGTTCTTAGTTCTACATTTTTTGAATGGGGCATGCTTATTTAAGATGGTGAGGAAAGCACTTTTAAAGAATAACCAGGCATCCTCTACTGATGGAATGAAGTCAATATCCTTCCAGGATATCTGGGCCAGGTCGATTAGAAAGGCCTGCACGCTGAAGTGTTTTAGGGAGCGTTTGACAGTGATGAGAGGTGGTCATTTGACCGCGGACCTATTACAGATGCAAGCAATGAGGCAGTGATCGCTGAGATCCTGGTTGAAGATAGCAGAGGTGTATTTAGAGGGCAGGATGGTCAGGATGATATGTGGGTGCCCGTGTTTACAGATTTAGGGTTGTACCTGGTAGGTTCCTTGATAATTTGTGTGAGATTGAGGGCATCTAGTTTAGATTGTAGGACGGCCAGGGTGTTAAGCATGTCCCAGTTTAGGTCACCTAACAGTACAAACTCTGAAGATAAATGGGGGGCAATTCATTCACATATGGTGTCCAGGGCACAGCTGGGGGCTGAGGGGGGACTATAACAAGCAGCAACAGTGAGAGACTTATTTCTGGAAAGGTGGATTTTTAGAAGCTCGAACTGTTTGGGCACAGACCTGGATAGCATGACAGAACTCTGCAGGCTATCTCCACCCCCTTTGGCAGTTCTATTTTGGAGGATAATGTTGTAGTTGGGAATGGACATTTCAGAATTTTTGGTGGGCTTCCTACGCCAAGATTCAGACACGGCTAGGACATCAGGGTTGGCGGAGTGTGCTAAAGTAGTGAATAAAACAAACTTAGGGAGGAGGCTTCTGATGTTAACATACATGAAACCAAGGCTTTTACGGTTACAGAAGTCAACAAATGATAGCGCCTAGGGAATAGGAGTGGAACTGGGGAATAGAGGGCCTGGGTTAACCTCTACATCACCAGAGGAACAGAGGAGGAGTAGGATAAGGGTACAGCCAAAGGCTATAAGAACTGGTTGTCTAGTGCGTTGTGGACAGAGAATAAAAGGAGCAGATTTCTGGGTGTGGTAGAATAGATTCAGGGCATAATGTACAGACAATGGTATGGTAGGATGTGAGTACAGTGGAGGTAAACTTAGGCGTTGAGTGACGATGAGAGAGATTTCGTCTCTGGAGGCACCAGTTAAGCCAGGTAAGGTCTCCGCATGTGTGTGGGGTGGGACAAAAGAGCTATCTATGGCATTTTTAGCGGGACTGAGGGCTCTACAGTGAAATAAAACAATAAGAACTAGCCAAGACAGCAGTAGACAAGGCATATTGACAGAGAGAGGCATAAAGCAGTCACAGGTGTTGATCAGGAGAGCTAAGACAACAACGGGTAAATGGCAATGGATGGGCAGAGCGGTCAGTTAGACACATATAGGACGTGAGTTCGAGGCTGGGGCCGACAGGTAAACAAAATGATGTACCATGTTATTGAAACAGTCCAGGGGGCATCAGCTGTAAGCCGAGTGATCATAGGGTCAAAAGAGCAGCAATAGGGGAGTCAGGGTGCCGTTCGGTAGTCACTACTACGCTAGGCGAGCAGGGGACACAGCGTTCAGAAAAGCGAGCAGGCGGGGGCTAGTAGATTGTTCTTTGGCGAGATCGTAACAGAATAGCCTGTTGAGACCACATCGGGCAATCACGTCGGCAGTCCAGTCGTGACGGATCGGTGGGGCTCCGTGTCGACAATAAAGGGTCCAGGCCAATTGGCAAAGGAGGTATTGTAGCCCTAGAATTAGCTGGTATATGGGCCTAGCTCGAGGCCAGCTCAAGGCTAGCTGGTGCTTGCTTCGGGACAGAGGCGTTACCTAACAGAAGCCACTCGTTTGCAGCTAGCTAGCTGCGATGATCCATTGTAATGATCCAGAGCGGCAGGAATCCTGTGAAGTGGTAGAGAGAAGCAGTCCGATATGCTCTGGGTTGATATCGCGCTGTGCAGACTGGCAGGTGTTGTCCGAGCTAAAGCTGGCTGGTGACCGAGAAAAAGGTGAAGACCACTAGCCGTGGCTAACAAAGACTAGTAGCTAGTTAGCTGGCTAGCTCCTGATGGAAGTTACAGTTATAAGGAATAAAAATAGCAGATCCGTACCACATTGGGTGCGGCTGGTTGCAGGAAAGTATATTTAGTTTGTAGATAGAAAGTGAGATTAAGATATGAAAAAGACTGGCTATTTACATGGGATAAGACACGGGATAAGACAAAGACAAACACACACGTCCTACTGCTACGCCATCTTGGTTTCTGAAGGATGAAATTAGGGCAAAAAGAATAAGACACAGAGAGAGGGAAAGAGAAAGAGTCGAAGGAAGAATGGGTAAGAGAGGGACAGGGGGTGTGGGAGAGAGAGGAGGAAAGAGAAGGGAAGGAGAGAAGGAGAGAGGAGAGGGACTGTGTTGATTATAAAGCCGTCACTCACAGGAGCAGCAGCAGCCAGCCAGCCTCCTCAGAGACCCAGTCTGCTCAGCATAGTGTGTGTGTGTGTGTTTGTGCATGTGTGTCAGTGAGTGAGTGAGTGTGTGTGAATACTTGTGTATGTGCGTGGGCAAATGTGTGTGTGTGTGATGAATGTTTTCTATAGCACAGGATGACAGAGATGGATGTGACGGGCGCATCTCTTGGCCAACCAGGGTGCATCTCTCAGACAGGGGCGGGTCCCCGCTGGCCAAGCTGAAGGTCATGTGGCGCAGGACGCCTTCTCCAGGACGCCTGCGTGTGTGAGTGCCTTTTTTTGTGTGTGTAGGAGAGTCGTTTTTGAAAGTTCACTGGTACATTTACGTGCTCCTAACCGATTGTGTTTTTATGTTAGTTTTTTTGCGTTGTTTATAACTTTATTTATTTATTTATTTTTCAAAATGTTGCTGCTACCGTCTCTTATGACCGAAAAAAACTTCTGGACATCAGAACAGCGATTACTCACCACGGACTGGCAGAAGCTTTTTTTTTCCTTTAACGAGTCCGACAAGCCCGACGTGAACGACATACTGCTTTCCCAGGAACAGGCCCAAATCCCCATAATTTGCGTTAAGAGACAACAGAGAAAAAGAGGACAGAGGTCGGGCTGCCTTCTGAGAATTCATAGGCGATCGAATAACCCCCCCCTGCCTTCCATTCTACTAGCTAACGTGCAATCATTGGAAAATAAAATCGCCGACCTACGAGGAAGATTAAACTACCAACAGGACATTAACAACTGAAATATCTTATGCTTCATGGAGCCGTGGCTGAACGACGATATTATCAACATACAGCTGGCTGGTCATATGCTGTATCGGCAGGATAGAACAGCGGCGTCTGGTAAGACAAGGGGTGGCTGGTGCACGATATCTAAGGAAGTCTTGAGGTTTTGCTCACCTGACGTAGAGTATCTCATGATAAGCTGTAGACCACACTATCTACCTAGAGAGTTTTCATCTGTATTTTTCGTTGCTGTCGACATACCACAACAGACCGATGCTGACACTAAGACCGCACTCAATGAGCTGTATTCCGCCATAAGCAAACAGGAAAAAGCTCATCCAGAGCTCCTAGTGGCCGGGGACTTTAATGCAGGGAAACTTAAATCTTTTTTACCAAATGTCTATCAGCATGTTAAATATGCAACCAATGGGGGAAAAGAACTCTAGACCACCTTTACTCCACACACAGAGACGCGTACAAAGCTCTCCCTTGCCCTCCATTTGGCAAATCTGACCATAAATCTATCCTCCTGATTCCTGCTTACAAGCGAAAAATTAAAGCAGGGAGCACCAGTGACTCAGTCAATAAAAAAGTGGTCAGATGAAGCAGATGCTAAGCTACAGGACTGTTTTGCTAGCACAGACTGGAATATGTTCCGGGATTCTTCCTATGGCATTGAGGAGTACACCAGTCATTGGCTTCATCAATAAGTGCATCGATGACGTCGTCCCCACAGGGACCGTACATACATACCCCAACCAGAAGCCATGGATTACAGGCAACATCCGCACTGAGTCAAAGGCTAGAGCTGCCGCTTTCAAGGAGCGTGACTCTAACCCGGAAGCTTATAAGAAATACCGCTATACCATCCGACGAACCATCAAACAGGCAAAGGGTCAATTCAGGACTAAGATCGAATCGTACACCGACTCCGGCGCTCGTCGGATGTGGCAGGGCTTGCAAACCACTACAGACTACAAAGCGAAGCACAGCCAAGAGCTGCCCAGTGACACGAGCCTACCAGACGGGCTAAACTATTTCTATGCTTGCTTCGAGGCAAATAACACTGAAACATGCATGAGAGCAACAGCTGTTCCCGGATGACTGTGTGATCATGCTCTCCGCAGCCGATGTGAGTAAGACCTTTAAACAGGTCAATATTCACAAGGCTGCAGGTCCAGATGGATTACCAGGATGTGTACTGCGAGAATGCGCTGACCAACTGGCAAGTGTCTTCACTGACATTTTCAACCTCTCCCTGTCCAAGTCTGTAATACCAACATGTTTTAAGCAGACCACCATAGTGCCTGTGCCCAAAGACACTAAGGTAACCTGCCTAAATGACTACCGACTCGTAGCACTCACGTCTGTAGCCATGAAGTGCTTTGAAAGGCTGGCCATGGCTCATATCAACACCATTATCCCAGAAACCCACTCCAATTTGCATACTGCCCCAACAGATCCATAGATGATGCAATCTCTATTGCACTCCACACTGCCCTTTCCCACTTGGACAAAAGGAACACCTTTTTGAGAATGCTATTCATTGACTACATTTCAGCGTTCAGCACCATAGTGTCCTCAAAGCTCATCACTAAGCTAAGGACCCTGGGACCAAACACCTCCCTCTGCAACTGGATCCTGGACTTCCTGACAGGCCGCCCCCAGGTGGTAAGGGTAGGTAACAACACATCTGCCACGCTGATCCTCAACACGGGGGCCCCTCAGGGGTGCGTGCTCAGTCCCCTCCTGTACTCCCTGTTCACTCATGACTGCACGGCCAGGCACGACTCCAACACCATCATTAAGTTTGCCGATAACACAACAGTGGTAGGCCTGATCACTGACAACGATGAGACAGCCTATAGGGAGGAGGTCAGAGACCTGGCCATGTGGTGCAAGGACAACAACCTCTCCCTCAACATGATCAAGACAAAGGAGATGATTGTGGAATACAGGAAAAGGAGGACTGAGCACTCCCCAATTCTCATCGATGGGGCTGTAGTGGAGCAGGTTGAGAGCTTCAAGTTCCTTGGAGTCAACATCATCAACAAACTAACATGGTCCAAGCACACCAAGATAGTTGTGAAGAGGGCACAACAAAACCTATTCCCCTTCAGGAGACTGAAAAGATTTGGCATGCATCCTCAATTCCTCAAAAGGTTCTACAGTTGCACCATCGAGAGCATCCTGACGGGTTGCATCACTGCCTGGTATGGCAACTGCTCGGCCTCCGACCGCAAAGCACTATAGAGGTGTCGTGTCTTTGACTATGCCAGATTAATTGCTATGACATGCTATTCTATAAAATAATTTCTCCGTAATTAATATTACCTGATTGAACTAATCATGTAAATATTAATTAACTAGAGAGGGACACCACGAAATAATATTTATAGAGCTGTTATCTTCCGAATAAACTCTTAAAGATTTAGTAATATTTTACATCCATAGCAGTCACCTTAATCGTCATTTTATTCAGTCTCATCTGAAAGTGGTAAATCCTTGGTTATCTGCAAGAATCCTGGCTAACAAGTTGAATCAGCAATACAAAATTGGGTTTAATTATTTATTTACTAAATACCTAACTAATCACACAGAATCACACATAYACAATKAAATCATAACKTGATYACAAAKTRCSKYMWWMMRRAAAACGTCCCTAGCGGGCGGAATAGATATGACAGCTTGTTACACAAAGAAAAGGGGCGGGATTTTAGTGAAAGAGCGGGAGACTGGGACAGGGCCGAAGCTGTGCTATCGTAAATACAGTATCTTATGCCTTCTAAATTACAGCCCATTTGAAAAGGAAAATGCAATAAATATTTACTCTGAGCTGCGCTTCAGTAGGTTGGTGGTAGATGGAAGACCGTATCGCCAACCCGAGTCCTCTGTCCTTTGAAGAATGTCTCTGGTGRTCACTGGAWWCGTTGGAGTARCKWYGTGTGTAGTAGACGKGATACTCKGACTGTCCTTCCTAACCTGCGTTTGTAGCGGCTGTTGCTAACTCAACGGCTAGGCGGTATCACTTCTGTAGTGAATACGAGTTCAAAGTTCATACCATTTACAACCAAAGTCCATGCTCATGTTGGCTTAGTTCTGTAGTTATTGTCTGAACCATTCTGACATCGGATCGTCATCCTAGTGTACCCGGAACAGGAAGTTATATTTTTGTCAATGGCTTTTATAGTGGAGGGAGAGGGGTGTGTCTGAAAAGTTTATAACCCATGTCTCTTCACAGGGGTGGGCCCCTAGTTGAGCAGAAGCCCAAATTTATGAAAATCCAAATCTCTCATTTGGAAGCTAAATTACATTTAATCTCTTCACAAATAATTTAATATTCAAACATTTGAATTAAACAACAATTCCATGTGAATCCGATACCTCTGACGTTTAGACTTTCCACAGTAGAGTTTATGTCATTCTATCATTGATGAGAATGTGTCAGAGGGCAACCGAACTGACATAATATACCTTAAGTACCACCGCATATGTTCAGTTGGTCGGATTACCAGAATATAGTTAATTCCCCCCCACTTTCTGATGTCCCCAGAATCTCTATGTTAACCAAGGGGTTTTCTTATGTCACATCAGTAGGGAAGAGAAAAAGGGGGAAAGAGGTATTTATGACTGTCATAAACCTACCCCCACTGCCAACGTCATGACAGAGGGTAGTGCGTACGGCCCAGTACATCATCAGGACTGTCTCTTATACACATCTAGATGTGTATAAGAGACAGGCATAGGGCGTACGGCCCAGTACATCACCGGGGCCAAGCTTCCTGCCATCCAGGACCTCTATACCAGGCGGTGTCAGAGGAAGGCCCTAAAAATTGTCAAAGACTCCAGCCACCCTAGTCATAGACTCTTCTCTCTGCTACCGCACGGCAAGCGGTACCAGACCGCCAAGTCTAGGTCCAAGAGGATTCTAAACAGCTTCTACCCCCAAGCCATAAGACTCCTGAACATTGCCCCCCCCCCCACACACACACTTCTTACGCAGCTGCTACTCTCTGTTATTATCTATGCATAGTCACTTTAATAACTGTACCTCGACTAACCGGTGCCCCCGCACATTGACTCTGTACCGGTACCCCCTGTATATAGTCTCGAAATTGTTATTTTACTGCTGCTCTTTAACTACTTGTTATTTTTATTTGTTATTCTTATTCATATTTTTTCAACTGCAGTGTTGGTTAGGGGCTTGTAAGTAAGCATTTCACTGTAAGGTACCTGTTGTATTCAGCGCATGTGACAAATAAAATTTGATTTGATTTTGATTTGATGTGAGGAAGTCTGTGTGTAAGGATGGTGGCAGAGTAAGAGAGTGTGTATCAGCAACCCCCAGAAAACATTCATCAGGCACAGATCAACAACCTCTCCCTCAACCTCAGTAAGACAAAGGAACTGATTGTGGACTACAGGAAATGGAGGGCCGAGCTCGCCCCCATTCACATTGATGGGGCTGTAGTGGAGTGGGTCGGGAGCTTCAAGTTCCTTGGTTTCCATATCACATGACAGCCCGCTTGGAGTTTGCCAAAAGGCATCTAAAGGGCTCTCAGACCATGAGAAACAAGATTCTCTGGTCTGATGAAAGATTTAACTCTTCGGCCTGAATGCCAAGCGTCACGTCTGGAGGAAACCAGGCAACATCCCTACGGTGGAGCATAGTAGTGGCAGCATCATGCTGTGGGGATGTTTTTCATCAGCAGGGACTGGGAGACTAGTCAGGATCAAGGGAAATATGAACAGAGCGAAGTACAGAGAGATCCTAGATGAAAACCTGCTCCAGCGAGCTCAGGACATCAGACTGGGGCGAAGGATCACCTTCCAACAGGACAACGACCATAAGCACACAGCCAAGACAAAGGCAGGAGCGGCTTCGGGACAAGTCTCTGAATGTCCATGATTGGCCCAGGCAGAGGACGGACTTGAACCCGATCGAACATCTCTGGAGAGACTGACGCCATGTACACACAAACACACTTTCCCACTCACCACATACGCTGCTGCTACTGTCTATTATCTGTCCTGTTGCCTAGTCACTTTACCCCTAACTATATGTACATATCTACCTCAATTACCTCATACCCCCTGCACATCGACTCGGGAATGATACTCCCTGTACATAGTCATGCTATTTTTATTTGTAATTCACTTTGTATTTATTCCTCGTCTCACTATTTCTATTTGTATTAAATTTGTTGTATTGGAAAAGGGCCCGTAAGTAAGCATTTCACTGTTAGTCTACACCTGTTGTCTACGAAGCATGTGACAAATAAAGATTTTATTTGATCAGAGTGTATGTGTGTGTTTATGCGTGTGTGCGTGCGTGTGATTGTTAGGGTATCTGTGTATAGGGTAAACACAAGGAGAGCTTGGGAAGAATTCTGATGAGAGGCTTTGCAACAGTTGGCATGGAAACAGAATTAGCCAGCTGCATGAGCCAGCGAAAAAAAAAAGCCTGTTTGATTTCAAAGTACAGACAATGCATACCTGTCCCTACTGCAGATGGATTTGTATAGACAGCAGTGGCTTTCCGTCAATATCCAATAAAAATGTCAATCTGTAAGTGGATAGAATGCAGCTTGAAAGAATTGTCACTGGTTTATACCTCCAACACAACATGGCAGAAATGACACTGCAGAAAAAGTGCAATTCGCTTTGATGAGTATCGGCCTGGGATTCTTGTCAGGCTTTGTGGCAGATGTTGTGGTGTGTGTGTGTGTCACTGGCATACGAACTTGTTGTGAAATGAATAAAACACACACATTTTGTCTCTCTCTTTCTCTCTCCTCTGACTGACTTTTTTCTCTCTGTACTACTAAGCGTATTACAGAACTCCCTCATTCAGCCCTCTCTCATTACCATATTCTAATTATGCTTGTTAAGGGGAGGGTTAGGAAGTTTAATGAATACATTTGAAAATAGGGTCTCAGAGGTGATTGTCAGGTTCGTCTTTCAAATCAAATCAAATTGTATTGGTCGCATACACATATTTATCAGATGTTATTGTGGGTGTAGCGAAATGCTTATGTTCCTAGCTCCAACAGTGCAGTAGTATCTAACGTTTCACAACAATACACACAAATCTACAAGTAAAAGAATGGAATTAAGAATTATATAAATAGTAGGCCGAGCAATGTCTGAGTGGCATTGACTAAAATACAGTAGAATACAGTATATACATATGAAATGAGTAAAGCAGAGTAAACATTATTAAAGGGACTAGTGTTCCATTATTAAAGTGGCCAGTGATTCCATGTCTATGTATATAGGGCAGCAGCCTCTAAGGTACAGAGTTGAGTAACCGGGTGGTAGGCGGCTAGTGATGGCTATTTAACAGTCTGATGGCCTTGAAATAGAAGCTGTTTTTCAGTCTCTCGGTCCCTGCTTTGATACACCTGTACTGACCTTTCCTTCTGGATGATAGCAGGGTGAACAGGCAGTGGCTCGGGTGGTTGATGTCCTTGATGATCTTTTTGGCCTTCCTGTGACATCGGGTTCTGTAGGTGTCCTGGAGGGCAGGCAGTATGCTCTCGTTGATAAGTTGGGCAGACCGCACCACCCTCTGGAGAGCCCTGAGGTTGCGGGCGGTGCAGTTGCCGTACCAGGCAGTGATACAGCCCGACAGGATGATCTCAATTGTGCATCTGTAAAAGTTTGTGAGGCTCAAAGAGGCCAAGCCGAATTTCTTCAGCTTGCCAAAAGGCACCTAAACGGCTCTCAGACCATGAGAAACAAGATTCTCTGGTCTGATGAAACCAAGATGGTTGCACCTTCTTCACCACACTGTTTGTGCGGGTGGACCATTTCAGATTGACAGTGATGTGTACGCCAAGGAACTTGAATCTTTTCACCTTCTCCACTGCGGTCCCGTCGATGTGGATAGGGGTGTGCTCCCTCTGCTGTCTCAGCTCTTTCATTTTGTTGTCGTTGAGGGAGAGGTTATTTTCCTGGCACCACTCCGCCAGGGCCCTCACCTCCTCCCTGTAGGCTGTCTCGTCATTGTTGGTAATCAGGCCTACTACTGTTGTGTCGTCTGCAAACTTGATGATTGAGTTGGAGGCGTGAGTGGCCACGCAGTCATGGGTGAACAGGGAGTACAGGAGGGGGCTGAGCATGCACCCTTGTGGTGCCCCTGTGATGAGGATCAGTGTAGTGGAGTTGTTTCCTACCTTCACCACCTGGAGGCGGCCTGTCAAGAAGTCCAGGACCCCGTTGCACAGGGCGGGGATCAGACCCAGGGCCCCGAGCTTAATGATGAGCTTTGAGGGTACTATGTTGTTGAAGGCAGAGCTATAGTCAATGAACAGCATTCTTACATAGGTGGGATAGGGTAGTGGGCAGTGCGATGGCGATTGCATTGTCTGTGAATCTATTGGGGCGGTTTGCAAATTTAAGTGGGTCTAGAGCAGGGGTGGGCAACTCTAGTCCTCGAGGGCCTGATTGGTGTCACACTTTTTCTCCATCTCTAGCAAACACAGCTGATTAATCAAATTGCATTCTAAAATGAAGATCATGATTAGCTGATTATTGGAGTCAGGTGTGTTAGCTGGGGCTGGGGTAAAACTGTGACACCAATCAGGCCCTTGAGGACTGGAGTTGCCCACCCTTGGTCTAGGGTGTCAGGTAAGGTGGAGGTGATTTGATCCTTAACTAGCCTCTCAAAGCACTTCATGATGACAGATGTGAGTGCTATGGGATGATAGTAATTTAGTTCAGTTATCTTTGCTTTCTTGGGTACAGGAGCAATGGTGGACATCTTGACGCAAATGGGAACAGCAGACTGGGATAGGGAGAGGTTGAATATGTCCGTAAACACTCCAGTCAGCTGGTCTGTGCATACTCTGAGGACGCGGCTAGGGAAGCCGCCTAGGCCGGGAGCCTTGCGAGGGTTAACATGCTTAAATGTCTTATTACGTCAGCCACGGAGAACAAGAGCCCACAGTCCTTGGTAGCGGGCCGTGTCTGTGGCACTGTGTTATCCTCAAAGCGAGCAAAGAAGGTGTTTAGCTTGTCCGGAATCAAGACGTCGGTGTCCGCGACGTGGCTGGTTTTCCCTTTGTAATCTGTGATTGTCTGCCACATACGTCTCATGTCTTAGCCGTTGAATTGCGACTCCACTTTGTCTAGGTACTAACGTTTTGCCTGTTTGATTGCCTTACGGACGGTATAACTACACTGTTTTTATTCAACCATATTTCTAGTCACCTTGCCGTGGTTAAATACGGTGGTTCGCGCTTTCAGTTTTGCGCGAATGCTGCCATCTATCCAGAGTTTTTGGTTTGGGTAGGTTTTAATAGTCACAGTGGGAACAACATCCCCTATACACTTCTTGATGAACTCAGTCACCGGGTCCATATATACGTCAATGTTATTCTCAGAGGCAATCCGGAACACATCGCAGTCCGCGTGACCATAACAATCTTGAAGCATGGATTCCGATTGGTTAGACTAGGGTCGAATAGACCTTAGCACGGTACTTCCTGTTTGATTTTCTGCCTATAGGGAGGGAGGAGCAAAATGGAGTCGTGATCTGATTTGCCGAAGGGAGGGCGGGGGAGGGCCTTGTAGCCAACCCAGAAGGGGGAGTAACAACGGTTGAGAGTTTTTGAAGTGTGAGTACTACAGGCAATGCGTTGATAGAACTTCAGTAGCGTTTTCCTCAAATTTGCTTTGTTTTATACGGAATAGAATGAGCATGTGTGTGTGTATCTGTATGTATTGTGTGTGTGTGTGTGTGTGTGTGTGTGTGTGTGTGTGTGTGTGTGTGTGTGTGTGTGTTTTAAACACATTTCATCAACATCTATTAATTATATTAACAGGCTGTTTTGTATCTCTAGTTTACACCAAAGCAAACAAAGTGTCTCTACAGTTGATAGGCATGTTAAACTATTCAAATTATCCCCTGACATCTACAGTATTCTGAATTCTGTTTGTCTCTGGCAATAAAGATTTTATGATATTTGTTGGTTGTTTTGGAAGTAGATTTAGAAAAACGCATGTTAACAGTATACATATTTTAACTTCCTTCAAGCCTCAGAGGGAGTGGGAATAATGGCAATACCATTTTAGTTTCAAACATTTCAAATTGTGAATTGTCTGCAAACTCAGTTTCACCCCATCTCCCATCAGCTTTAGAGATGGTTAATCCATAGTGTGAGATACTGTGAGAGAGATTATTCTCTGTGCTCTGCAGAGGCGTATTCAACTAGCTGAGATGGAGAGAGCTGAAACACACAGGTCAGACAGTCACATTCCATTAGGGTTGTAAAGCTACCGGTAGTTTCCGAAAGTTACCGGAATTGTAATTTAGGTAATTTATACTTTAGTAACTGAATTTGTTATATCTGTGGTCCATATTATCCATCAGTTTCTAGTAGATAGACCATATGGTTCAAGAGAAAATTGCCTAATTAATTAAAAAAGCATCTAATGAATAATGGCATTATTTTCAATTAACTCTGCAACTCTTTCAACTATTGACATTTTTCATAACTGCCAGCAGTTTGACACCAAAACATGTACAACAAATATTTACTGACATAGTTCCAATAAATAAGTGTGTGAAAAAATAAAACACCAATGGTATTCACTAAGTTGCTGGTTTATATTTAGGATAATGTTTTACAGCTTTGTCATTCTATTTATTTTATATTTTAAAATCATCTTATTTAATTATTTCATATACTTTACATGTGATAAAGACACACAGAGGGCCAGAGATCATTACAGACACCTGTACAAATCTGAAATACTCAAAAGGGTCGCTAGATGTCTTGTGATAGATTACATAAAATCCTTGAAAGATACCAGTTTACTGGTAAACTGGTCAAGTTTATTTTATGCACTTTGATATTATACTTGGATAATGAAAATCGCTTTACAAATATAATACATTATTATTATTAAATGTTGAAAGTTTTCAGTAATATACCCTCCCTTTGCAACCCTGCATCCCATTATCTAACGCTACCTGCTCGTCTCCCAAAAGTATCACTCAGCAGAACAACACACACACGCACATGCACATACACACACTAAGCTGTAGGACAGGAAGAGGAGTGGAGGAGTGAGTGAGTCATTACAACCGAAGAATTTTAGACTAATGACAGTGACACATATACCCTCCCTTTGCAACCCTGCATCCCATTATCTAACGCTACCTGCTCGTCTCCCAAAAGTATCACTCAGCAGAACAACACACACACGCACATGCACATACACACACTAAGCTGTAGGACAGGAAGAGGAGTGGAGGAGTGAGTGAGTCATTACAACCCCAAATCTCACAGCTTCTCTGGAGATTAAAAGAGGGGCGGCTGGGGAGGTGGTGCGTGTGTGTGTGTGTGTGTGTGTGTGTGGTGTGTGTGTGTGTGTGTGTGTGTGTGTGTGTGTGTGTGTGTGTGTGTGTGTGTGTGTGTGTGTGTGGTGTGTTGTGTGTGTGTGTGTGTGTGTGGTGTGTGTGTGTGTGTGTGTGTGTGTGTGTGTGTGTCGGAGTGTCACTGTCATTAGTCTAAATTCTTCGGTTGTAATGACTCACTCACTCCTCCACTCCTCTTCCTGTCCTACAGCTTAGTGTGTGTATGTGCATGTGCGTGTGTGTGTTGTTCTGCTGAGTGATACTTTTGGGAGACGAGACAGGTAGCGTTAGATAATGGGATGCAGGGTTGCAAAGGGAGGGTATATTACTGAAAACTTTCAACATTAATAATAATAATGTATTATATTTGTAAACGATTTTCATTATCCAAGTATATATCAAAGTGCATAAAATAAACTTGACCAGTTTACCAGTAAACTGGTATCTTTCAAGGATTTTATGTAATCTATCACAAGACATCTAGCGACCTTTTGAGTATTTCAGATTTGTACAGGTGTCTGTAATGATCTCTGGCCCTCTGTGTGTCTTTATCACATGTAAAGTATATGAAATAATTAAATAAGATGATTTTAAAATATAAAATAAATAGAATGACAAAGCTGTAAAACATTATCCTAAATATAACCAGCAACTTAGTGAATACCATTGGTGTTTTATTTTTTCACACACTTATTTATTGGAACTATGTCAGTAAATATTTGTTGTACATTGTTTGGTGTCAAACTGCTGGCAGTTATGAAAAATGTCAATAGTTGAAAGAGTTGCAGAGTTAATTGAAAATAATGCCATTATTCATTAGATGCTTTTATTAATTTAGGCAATTTTCTCTTGAACCATATGGTCTATCTACTAGAAACTGATGGATAATATGGACCACAGATATAACAAATTCAGTTACTAAAGTATAAATTACCTAAATTACAATTCCGGTAACTTTCGAAACTACCGGTAGCTTTACAACCTAATGGAATGTGACTGTCTGACCTGTGTGTTTCAGCTCTCTCCATCTCAGCTAGTTGAATACGCCTCTGCAGAGCACAGAGAATAATCTCTCTCACAGTATCTCACACTATGGATTAACCATCTCTAAAGCTGATGGAGATGGGGTGAAACTGAGTTTGCAGACAATTCACAATTTGAAATGTTTGAAACTAAAATGGTATTGCCATTATTCCCACTCCCTCTGAGGCTTGAAGGAAGTTAAAATATGTATACTGTTAACATGCGTTTTTCTAAATCTACTTCCAAAACAACCAACAAATATCATAAAATCTTTATTGCCAGAGACAAACAGAATTCAGAAATACTGTAGATGTCAGGGGATAATTTGAATAGTTTAAATGCCTATCAACTGTAGAGACACTTTGTTTGTCTTTGGTGTAAACTAGAGATACAAAACAGCCTGTTAATATAATTAATAGATGTTGATGAAATGTGTAAAACACCACACACACACACACAACACACACCACACACACACACACACACCACACACACACACACACACACACACACACACACACACACACACACACACACACACACACACACACACACACACACACAATACATACAGATACACACACACATGCTCATTCTATTCCGTATAAAACAAAGCAAATTTGAGGAAAACGCTACTGAAGTTCTATCAACGCATTGCCTGTAGTACTACACTTCAAAAACTCTCAACCGTTGTTACTCCCCCTTCTGGGTTGGCTACAAGGCCCTCCCCCGCCCTCCCTTCGGCAAATCAGATCACGACTCCATTTTGCTCCTCCCTCCCTATAGGCAGAAAATCAAACAGGAAGTACCGTGCTAAGGTCTATTCGACCCTAGTCTAACCAATCGGAATCCATGCTTCAAGATTGTTATGGTCACCGGACTGCGATGTGTTCCGGATTGCCTCTGAGAATAACATTGACGTATATATGGACCGGTGACTGAGTTCATCAAGAAGTGTATAGGGGATGTTGTTCCCACTGTGACTATTAAAACCTACCCAAACCAAAAACTCTGGATAGATGGCAGCATTCGCGCAAAACTGAAAGCGCGAACCACCGTATTTAACCACGGCAAGGGTGACTAGAAATATGGTTGAATAAAAACAGTGTAGTTATACCGTCCGTAAGGCAATCAAACAGGCAAAACGTTAGTACCTAGACAAAGTGGAGTCGCAATTCAACGGCTAAGACATGAGACGTATGTGGCAGACAATCACAGATTACAAAGGGAAAACCACCACGTCGCGGACACCGACGTCTTGATCCGGACAAGCTAAACACCTTCTTTGCTCGCTTTGAGGATAACACAGTGCCACAGACACGGCCCGCTACCAAGGACTGTGGGCTCTTGTTCTCCGTGGCTGACGTAATAAGACATTTAAGCATGTTAACCCTCGCAAGGCTCCCGGCCTAGGCGGCTTCCCTAGCCGCGTCCTCAGAGTATGCACAGACCAGCTGACTGGAGTGTTTACGGACATATTCAACCTCTCCCTATCCAGTCTGCTGTCCCATTTGCGTCAAGATGTCCACCATTGCTCCTGTACCCAAGAAAGCAAAGATAACTGAACTAAATTACTATCATCCCATAGCACTCACATCTGTCATCATGAAGTGCTTTGAGAGGCTAGTTAAGGATCAAATCACTCCACCTTACCTGACACCCTAGACCAAGGGTGGGCAACTCCAGTCCTCAAGGGCCTGATTGGTGTCACAGTTTTACCCCAGCCCCAGCTAACACACCTGACTCCATAATCAGCTAATCATGATCTTCATTTTAGAATGCAATTTGATTAATCAGCTGTGTTGCTAGAGATGGAGAAAAAGTGTGACACCAATCAGGCCCTCGAGGACTAGAGTTGCCCACCCCTGCTCTAGACCCACTTAAATTTGCAAACCGCCCCAATAGATTCACAGACAATGCAATCGCCATCGCACTGCCCACTACCCTATCCACCTATGTAAGAATGCTGTTCATTGACTATAGCTCTGCCTTCAACAACATAGTACCCTCAAAGCTCATCATTAAGCTCGGGGCCCTGGTGTCTGATC
>NC_036851.1:24464410-24496979 GCF_002910315.2 Salvelinus sp. IW2-2015
GATTACGATGACTTTTACAAACACACGCTCCACATGAGACCAGACATGTCCATTCATCTCACAGAGAGAGAGAGTAGAAGGAGAGAGAGCGAGGGGGAGGAAGAGAAAGAGACGGAGAGAGAGAGAAAGAGAGACAGAGGGATAGGGAGAGAGATGAGAGACAGAGACAGAGACAGAGAGAAGGAGAAAGTGATGGAAAGAGATACTCTAATCAGTGGAGTTTGTCCAGAGAGCACTACAGATTTATATACACACACACAAATATAAGCACAGGCACGCACACACAATCCTCACTTAAATATTCCATGTCTTTGATTCGTAAGGTTTAACATTGTTCTGTGTCAAATTACACACTGCAAGATAAATAGTCTGCCTCTGAGAGGGAGGAAAAAATAGAACTAACAAATGCGGGGTTCCTAGTCTGACAGGGGAGAAGAGAGAGAGGAGAGAGGAGGTTAGGAGAACGGAGGCAGATGGGGGGATAGAGGAGAGAGAGGAGGGGGAGAAGATGCTATGATGGAGGTAGAGGGTTTGGGAAGGAGCATACTGGAAATTGAACCATTTGAAACCAGGCCAACAATTCAAAATGTGCTCTATCTTACAGAACGTTAGTGTGTCTGGAAAGGGTTCCACCTGAGCACAGTGCCTATTTCACACCCTTCACACTCCTCAAGGACCAAAGCTACCAATCCCCCTGTGACGTAACGTCTGACAGCTTGGATGGGCTCTACACATATCACTACACAGGAGCAGAAGAACATTAACTCACACTAAAAAGTAATGAAGTATCTGATGCCCTTATATAGCAGAGGTGTTTTGGTGAACCTCCCTCGTACTATTACCTGTATGAGTAGCCTAACCTTGCTTAAGTAAAACCAGAGAACCCGTGATAGCAAGCAGAGATATTGTCTAGTTTGTTGTGTGGAAAACTTGGGTTTGATACCCAGTTGGCCACACCTACAGTGGGGCAAAAAAGTATTTAGTCAGCCACCAATTGTGCAAGTTCTCCCACTTAAAAAGATGAGAGAGGCCTGTAATTTTCATCATAGGTACACTTCAACTATATAACAAAATTAGATATTTTTCTCTAGAAAATCACATTGTAGGATTTAAAATGAATTTATTTGCAAATTATGGTGGAAAATAAGTATTTGGTCAATAACAAAAGTTTATCTCATACTTTGTTATATACCCTTTGTTGGCAATGACAGAGTCAAACATTTTCTGTAAGTCTTCACAAGGTTTTCACACACTGTTGCTGGTATTTTGGCCCATTGCTCCATGCAGAATCTCCTCTAGAGCAGTTGATTTTTGGGGCTGTTGCTGGCAAACACGGACTTTCAACTCCCTCCAAAGATTTTCTATGGGGTTGAGATCTGGAGATGGCTAGGCCTCCAGACTTTAAAATGCTTCTTACAAAGCCACTCCTTCGTTGCCCGGGCGTGGTTTGGGATCATTGTCATGCTGAAAAGACCCAGCCACGTTTCATCTCAATGCCCTGCTGATGGAAGGAGTTTTCACTCAAAATCTCACGATACATGGCCCCATTCATTCTTTCCTTTACACGGATCAGTCGTCCTGGTCCCTTTGCAGAAAAAACGGCCCCAAAGCATGATGTTTCCACCCCATGCTTCACAGTAGGTATGTTGTTCTTTGGATGCAACTCAGCATTCTTTGTCCTCCAAACACGACGAGTTGAGTTTTACAAAAAGTTCTATTTTGGTTTCATTACCATATTGACATTCTCCAATCTTCTTCTGGATCATCAAATGCTCTCTAGCAAACTTCAACAGGCCTGAACTGCCTACTGCTTAAGCAGGGGGACACTCTGCACTGCAGATTTGAGTCCCTGGCGGGCGTAGTGTGTTACTTGATGGTAGGCTTTGTTACTTTGGTCCAGCTGTCTGCAGGTCATTCACTAGTCCCCCGTGTGGTTCTGGGATTTGCTCACCGTTCTTGTGATCATGACCCACGGGGTGAGATCTTGCGTGGAGCCCCAGATCGAGGGAGATTACAAGACCACTGAGGTCTTGTATATGTCTTCATTTCCTAATAATTGCTCCCACAGTTGATTTCTTCAACCAAGCTGCTTACTATTGCAGATTCAGTCTTCCCAGCCTGTGCAGGTCTACAATTTTGTTTCTGGTGTCCTTTGACAGCTCTTTGGTCTTGGCCATAGTGATGAGTTTGGAGTGTGAGGTTGGTGGGACAGGTGTCTTTTATACTGATAACAAGTTCAAACAGGTGCCATAATACAGGTATGAGTGGAGGACAGAGGAGCCTCTTAAAGAAGAAGTTACAGGTCTGTGAGAGCCAGAAATCTTGCTGTTTAGTGTGACCAAATACTTATTTTCCACCATATATTTGCAAATAAATTCATTAAAAATCCTACAATGTGATTTTCTGGATTTTTCTCTCATTTTGTCTGTCATAGTTGAAGTCTACCTATGATGAAAATTACAGCCTCTCTCATCTTTTTAAGTGGGAAACTTGCACAATTGTGGCTGACTAAATACTTTTTTGCCCCACTGTATGGACAGTTTCTCTAGTTGTGTAAGGTAAAGGGGCTGAGGGCAGGTTGTATGTAGTAGTGTAGTGGTGTAGTGGTAGTAGTGTAGTAGTGTATAGGCAGTGGTGTTGTAGTGTAGTGGTGTTGTAGTGTAGTAGTGTAGTTGGTAGTAGTGTAGTAGGTAGTGGTGTTGTAGTGTAGTGGTGTATGTGTAGTAGAGTAGGGCGTGGTGTGTAGTGTAGTGTTTGTATGTATAGTGTTGTATGTAGTAGGCAGTGGTGTTGTAGTTAGTGTGTGTGTGTAGTTATGTAGTGTAGTAGTGTGTAGGCAGTGTTTGATGTAGTTGTAGTGTTGTAGTTATAGGAGGGGTTGTAGTGTGTATGTTGTATGTAGTGTGTATGTGTGTAGTGGTGTAGTAGTGTAGTAGGGCAGTGGTGTTGTCGTCCCTGGAGAAGTGGTACGCTCTTAATTTTGCAAAAACGACCCCTCGGCAAAGAAAAGGCACCCTGTGTGAAAAATGGTGAGAAACAGTGACATAAACTCTGAATGACCTAAAATGATCAATTCCAGATGGTCTTTCACAGTCAGGCCAACCCAAGGTGTACTGTGCAGTAGGCTAATAGTAGGCCTACTATTGAAACAGATCAACTGAGTCAGACATTCACATGTTTCAGATTAACCCCAATTTTCTCAGGTTTTCATTCTCAAAATCATACTTTTATTTCCAGAAAAACAACTAAATGGTATGTTCTAAATCCATAACAAATAACCTCATGTTGATCTCTGGGGTCATACCTAAGATTTTGAAAAAATGCACAAAGGTGGGGATACTAGTGACCCTTGATAATTATCGACCAATCTCTAAGCTGTCTTGTCTTGCAAAAATGTTAGAGTCATTGGTAAATGTACAGCTGCGCTCTTTCTTGTCTGACAACTGCATACTGAACAAATTTTAGTCCGGGTTTTAGACCGGGCTGAAATCTTATCACAGCCACCACACTGGTTGTAAATGATAATGTTAGAGCCTTGGATAAGAAGTTGAACTCGGTTGCTCTGTTTGTTGACCTGTCGAAGGCTTTCGATACAGTTGATCATTCTCTTCTGCTGAAGAGACTGACCTCACTGGGGTTGACCTCAGATACATGTTTGTGGTTTCAGAATTGTCTCAGCGATAGATCTCAGGCTATTATTGCAGATGGGGTCAAATCAGATGTTGTCACTGTTCACAAAGGAGTCCCACAAGGTTCCATTTTAGGTCCTCACTATATACATAACTCAATGACTAAATGCAACTTTCATTTCTATGCTGATGACACAGTACTATATGCCACAGCCCCATCACTTACTCAAGCAATTACATTCCTGCAGTCTGACTTTCAATTGCTTCAAAATGCACTTGTAGATCTTAGGCTGGTGCTTAATTCAAGTAAAACTAAGTATTTGGTATTTTCAAGATCCAAAAGTATACAGTTGGAAAATGTGAACATTGCTACCCATGATGGCACTCTTTTGGAATGTGTTCCCAGCAATAAATACCTTGGAATTTGCTTAGATGATAATCTATCTTTTAAAACTCATATAACTGACCTAGTAAAGAAGCTGAAATTGAGAATATTTTTTTTTTATAGAAATAAATCTTGTCTGTCATCACAGCACAGAAAGGGAATTGTACAGGCCACTTTTATGTCAGTGCTTGATTATGGTGATGTTTTATATATGCTTGGATCAGCATCAGTACTGAAGGAATTGGATGCAGTGTATCATGCAGCGATGCGCTTTGTTACTGGTGCAAACTTTTGCACACATCATTGCCTTTTGTATACTTCGGTTGGCTGGGACTCCCTGACTTTTAGAAGGGCTAGACACTGGTTAATATTTGTTTATAAAGCTGTCTTACAGAAACTTCCTAATTATCTTATCTCAACAAGCCAGTGGTCAAACAGTATTTATCAGACTTGGTCACAGGACATGCTAGTGCTAGAGATACCCTGGATTCACTCTGTTAGGCAAAACGGCATTTGAATATCATGCTCCACACTCATGGAATGAACTGCAGAGAGAACTACAGTTAGATGTTTTGGTGTCTTTAAGACAGTTTAAATGCACATTACATTAACTTTTTATTATAAACTGTGATTGCTTTTTGTAATGTGTGTTTTTCTTATAGAAGTTTATTTATTTTAATCTTTTTCATCTCCATCTTGTACTTTTTATGTTTTAATTTTCTTTGGTTTTAAAATCTTATTAATTGCTGTGTTGTTTTTATTGTTGTATCACAGGGCACAACTGTAAAATAGACTCTGTCTCAGCTTGTTTCCCCTGTTTAAATAAAGGTTCATAGTAATAACAAAGGGTTAACCGCATCAGGAGACCACTTTTGAGGTCTGGTAAAATCTATGTTTTTCTTTTGAGAGTAGATAACTTTTAATTCAGTGTGCAAGCACCTATCACTATTGTTTGATTAGTGGTGTTTCTGTAGCACGTGAGAGGAGTTTGCAAAAGAAATACCCTCTGGAATGATGAAAATAATCCTGATATCATTCTGTCAGGTAGGCATAGGCTACTTTGTAGTTAACATTTAATATAGAAGGTTTTCTGGAAAGCCTCTCCATCTACCAGAAGATGGTTAGGCCTATAATTAGAATTGCAATTTTTTTCCTGTTCCTTAATTGTTTGAAACCTGGACGTTTTACTTCATATTATGAGGCATGTCTGACCTTGCTTCAAAGTAGCCTATAGCCAAAATCCCACCATAGAAACGTGGAGGCAATTCTTTTTTATAAAACTCATTATGCATTCTCCTGTTCTATTGGTTTTCTTTCAACTTTCTTTCATTGTCTAGCAGCCAAAGGCATTATCCTAATCATATTAGCAACCATGATAGTTTTGGGATCTTTCAATCCCCCCTCTTTCTAACATATATTTCCATCTCTGTCCGTGAAACTGCATGCATGTGCAATGCACATTTTAAAACGGTGTTATTTTGTCCTGCAAATTGCATTTTGGAACAATTACACGTAGGCCTACTGCCGTGTGTACATTGCTGCGCCTAAAATGTGAAGAAAGAATAGTTTATCAACATTTTAAGGTAAACATTCCGATCTGTTCCATTGGCCCTATTAATTGATACGGTGTATACCTCCATTACACTACTATGATATGTATCAGAGGGATTAAGAAGTGAGTATAAGCAATGCCCACTGAAAAATAAGTGGGAATACGGTGTATACAGTGCCTTCAGAAAGTATTCAGACCCCTTACCCCATGACACACAATACCCCATAATGACAAAGCAAAAAAGGTTTTTAGATATTTTGCAAATGTCTTTAAAAAAAAACCTGTAAATATCACATTTACATAAGTATTCAGCAAATATTACAGCCTCAAGTCTTCTTGGGTATGACGCTACAAACTTGGCACACCTGTATTTGGGGAGTTTCTCCCATTCTTCTCTGCAGATCCTCTCAAGCTCTGACAGGTTTGATGGGGAGCGTTGCTGCACAGCTATTTTCAGGTCTCTCCAAAGGTGTTTGATCGGGTTCAAGTCTGGGCTCTGGCTGGGCACTCAAGGACATTCAGAGACTTGTCCAGAAGCCTTTGCTCCGTTCATCTTCACCTCGATCCTGACTATCCTGACTCCCAGTTCCTGCCGCGAAAAAACATGCCCACAGCATGATGCTGCCACCACCATGCTTCACCATAGGGATGGTGCCAGGTTTCCTCCAGATGTGACGCTTGGCATTCAGGCCAAAGAGTTCAATCAGACAAGATAATCTTGTTTCTCTTTAGGAGCCTTTTGGCAAACTCCAAGTGGGCTGTCATGTGTCATGTGGTACTCTTCCCCAAAGACACCATGAGAAACAAGATTATCTTGTCTGATTGAACTCCTGTATCGGAACTCTACGGCAATTCCTTCGACCTCATGACTTGGTTTTTGCTCTGACATGCACTGTCAACTGTGGGACCTTACATAGACAGATGTGTGCCTTTCCAAATCATGTCCAATCAATTTAATTTTCCACAGGTGGACTCCAAGTTGTAGAAACATCTCAAGGATGATCAATGGAAACAGGATGCACCTGAGCTCAATTTAGAGTCTCATAGCAAAGAGTCTGAATATTTATGTAAATAAGGTATTTCTGTTAATACACTGCTCAAAAAAATAAAGAGAACACTGAAATAACACATCCTAGATCTGAATGAATGAAATATTCTTATTAAATACTTGTTTCTTTACATAGTTGAATGTGCTGACAACAAAATCACACAAAAATTATCAATGGAAATCAAATTTATCAACCCATGGAGGTCTGGATTTGGAGTCACACTCAAAATGAAAGTGGAAAACCACACTACAGGCTGATCCAACTTTGATGTAATGTCCTTAAAACAAGTCAAAATGAGGCTCAGTAGTGTGTGTGGCCTCCACGTGCCTGTAATGACCTCCCTCTACAACTCCTGGACAGTCTGTGGTGCAACGTGTGGCGTTGTGGATGGAGCGAGACATGATTGTCCCAGATGTGCTCAATTGGATTCAGGTCTGGGGAACGGGCGGGCCAGTCCATAGCATCATGCTCCTCTTGCAGGAACTGCTGACACACTCAGCCACATGAGGTCTAGCATTGTCTTGCATTAGGAGGAACCCAGGGCAACCGACCAGCATATGGTCTCACAAGGGGTTGAGGATCTCATCTCGGTACCTATAGCAGTCACGGCTACTCTGGCGGCACATGGAGGGCTGTGCGGCCCCCCAAAATGCCACCCCACACCATGACTGACCCACGCCAACCGGTCATGCTGGAGAAGTTGCAGGCAGCAGAACGTTCTCCAAAGCGTCTCCAGACTCTGTCACGTCTGTCACATGTGCTCAGTGTGAACCTGCTTTCATCTGTGAAGAGCACAGGGCGCCAGTGGCGAATTTGCCAATCTTGGTGTTCTCTGGCAAATGCAAACGTCCTGCACGGTGTTGGGCTGTAAGCACAACCCCACCTGTGGACGTCGGGCCCTCATACCACCCTCATGGAGTCTGTTTCTGACCGTTTAGGCAGACACATGCACATTTGTGGCCTGCTGGAGGTCATTTTGCAGGGCTCTGGCAGTGCTCTCCTCTCTCCTTGCACAGGCGGAGGTGCGGTCCTGCTGCTGGGTTGTTGCCCTCCTACGGCCTCCTCCACTGTCCTCTGATGTACTGGCCTGTCTCCTGGTGGCGCCTCCATGCTCTGGACACTACGCTGACGACACACAGCTGTCCTTCTTGCCACAGCTCGCATTGATGTGCCATCCTGGATGAGCTGCACTACCTGACCATTGTGTGGGTTGTAGACTCGTCTCATGCTACACTAGAGTGAAAGCACCGCCAGCTTCAAAAGTGACCAAACATCAGCCAGGAAGCATAGGAACTGAGAAGTGGTCTGTGGTCACACCTGCAGAACCACTCTTTATTGGGGGTGTCTTGCTATTTGCTTAATTTCCACCTGTTGTCTATTCCATTTGCACAACAGCATGTGAAATTTATTTCAATCAGTGTTGCTTCCTAAGTGGACAGTTTGATTTCACAGAAGTTGGATTGACTTGGAGTTACATTGGTTGTTTAAGTGTTCCTTATTTTTTTGAGCAGTGTATTTTGAATTACATTTGCACAAAAAAACTGTTTTCGCCTTTTCATTACGGGTATTCTGTGTAGATTGCTGAGGAATATTTTTATTTAATCAATTTTAGTATAAGGTGTAACATACAAATGTGGAGAAAGTCAATGACTATGAATACTTACTAAAGGCACTGTACCTGCGTACACCCTCCACTACACCACTGGCTGAGGGCGAGGCGGGTACAGGCCTAAGGTTGTGACAAGGAATATTTTATAACAGAACAAAATTGCAGGCTGAGTTATCACAGAAACAGAGACTGATAGATAAACCCAGGGAGAACACAGAGACACCTTGAAATGATCAAACCCAGTTAAAACGGTCCACACCTTCAAACACGTCTGAGTCAAAGGAGTTCATTATCTGCTCATTATACTAGGGACAGAAGACAGGCATGATCTACCTGATTACGGTTTGACCACACACACACACACACACACACACACAGACAGACACAGCAACAGACACGACACAGACACAGACACACACACACACGACACACACACACACACACACACAAACACACACACACACACACACACACACACACACACACACACACACACACACACACACACAGGGTAGGATGAGAGATAAAGATAGAGATTGAACCAGACAGAGAGAAAAATAGAGACAGATAAATAAAGATATAAAAAGAGAGAGATACAAAGTGAGAGAGAAAGATAGAAAGAGAGAGCAAGATCTGCTCTTTTAGAAGCCTGAAGGACTAATTAGTGATTATAACTAGGTTTTCTCCAAACACATGAAATATTTCTCACACTCCAAAAGCAGAGGGATGATTAAAAATAAATTAATATGAATCACACACAAAAAGGTGTATAAAAACTCTCCCTCCGGTGGTGTGTGTGTGTGTTGGCGTCGCTGCCCCTCGTTAATCCATACTTGACTCTGGTAAACGACAGCGGCACAGGGCTCACTGTCGACTGGAGAGGTCACAGCCTCAGGCTCTGATACTGGAGACAACACACACACACGCACAGGCTCTCTCGCTCTCTCAC
The DNA here is from genome assembly GCF_002910315.2 of Salvelinus sp. IW2-2015. Taxonomy (NCBI): domain Eukaryota; kingdom Metazoa; phylum Chordata; class Actinopteri; order Salmoniformes; family Salmonidae; genus Salvelinus; species Salvelinus sp. IW2-2015. Next base: position 24,473,584 of record NC_036851.1, read on the forward strand.
ACACATGCTCACACACACACACATCCAGGCACGCACACAGTTTTTCCAGTGAGTTTCAAGGCAAATGATTTAGTCTTTGTTCAAATAGCAGCCAATTTATTTAATGCCCCACTATGCCAGTACCGATGCCAGTACTTCTGTAGGAGAGCAGTTTGGTGTAAAATAGTGTGGATGGCAGATATTGTCAATTCAAACATTACAGCGACCTTCAATCAAGATCAAGGACGACCTTCAATTCCAATAATGATAGAGAACTAAAACCTAGCTACATTATGTGTGTTGAACTTCCTGATGCAGTTAGAACCTAGCGTACTACCAGCAGAAACACCTCTGGGTCCTGCTGATCTTGCTGATCTACGATCTTGTCTCATTGCTGCAACTCCCCAACGGGCTCGGGAGAGGCGAAGGTTAAGTCATGCGTCTTCCCGAAACATGACCCGCCAAACCGCGCTTCTTAACACCCGCTCGCTTAACCCGGAAGCCAGCTGCACCAATGTGTCGGAGCAAACACGTTCAACTGACGGCAGAAGTCAACTTGCAGGTGCCCAGCCCGCCACAAGGAGTCGCTAGAGCAAGATGAGCCAAGTAAAGCCCCCCTGGCCAAACCCTCCCCTAACCCGGACGACCCTGGGCCAATTGTGCACAGTCCTATGGGACTCCCGGTCACAATCGAACCCCTGCGTACAGTGCAATGCAGTGCCTTAGACCGCTGCGCAACTCAGGAGGCCTGGGTAAACTTTTTTTAAACTTTAATTTCCCTAGTAGGCAATCATGCAAACACATTTCTTTTTTATTGTGATTTTATTGCATCAGTGGTATTCGATACTATAATCTTCTGTTCTCTATCCATATAATTAGTCGTTCTCTATCCATAGAATTAGTCTCCTGCGCCGCCAGGATGGAGCTCGCATGCCATACAAAGCTGTTAATTTTAGTCTATTCAAACACACCCCGTTTAAAAGGAAACAAGCACTCATTAAGATCAGGTGTGGCCAATTAGTGGTGTATATGTATAGTGTATATGTTTATATATTGTATATGTGTATAGTGTATATGTATAGTGTATATGTTTTCAAATAACATTCTTAGAATGTTCTCTGAATGTTACTAAAGTTTTCTTAAATGTGGTGAGACTGTTCCAAAGCCAAGCAACTATCCTGCAACATTCCCAGAAAGTTGTGGAAGGTTGTATGCAAAATAACCATAGGACAACCAAGCTCTCACCAAGCTCTAAGAAACATATGGTTCTCAGAACAGTATGTGCTAGCTGGGGAGCCCTGCTCTAAATGCTCCCCTCACACCTCTATCAGCTATCAGCTAGTTAACATTAGCACCTCTGTGTCTGTTAATGTGTGTGTGTGTGCGTGTGGGTGTAGGAGAAGGAACATAATGAGACACATGCTGCTCTGACTCAATCAGCAAAGTCAATTAGAGCTAATTGACAGTCTTCTGTGTGTGTGTGTGTGTGCTAATTAACAGTCGCCCCAGCAAGAGCTCATTAGGAAGAGAAACCGAGGCTCACTCTCCACTAGATACACACTAGAGAAAAATCATTGTGTGTGTGTGTGTGTGTGTGTGTGTGTCCTTCGTTAGGCCTTTAGGATAGGCTCTTTGATGTGGGAGCAGAAAGGTCTGGGTGAGCATGTCTCAGATTAAACACCTGCCGCTGTTACTATGGGAACCTATCCCACAACACACACACACACACACACACACACACACACACACACACACACACACACACACACACACACACACACACACACACACACACACACACACACACACACACACACACACACACACACACACACACACACACAACACACACACACACACACACACACACACACACACACACACTGTGGAGGAATGCACTATTCAGGCTTGGCAGGCGGTGTGCATGTGTGTTTGTGTGTGTGCACATACGTCATCTGTTCAACCGCTTGTTCACACAATCATGTAAGCATCATGCAGCGACATCACTAGATACACGTGTAAAATATCAAACAGAAAAAACAGGCAACAATGACAGACTGCAGTTTCCTTGCTATCTATCTACTATCTGCTATCTATCTACCTTGCTATCTATCTACTATTACCATATACTCCAAATAATTAATCATTTGTTCATTATTAAACAAAGATGGATGCTTTGATATAGTAGACCAGTACACCTTCTATTGTATTTGTCATTGACATCATTTTTTGTGTGTCATACGTAAAATGTATGCACGCATGACTGTAAGTCTCTTTGGATAAAAGTCTGCCAAATGGTATATATTATTATACGTATACACTGTATTATACGTATACACTGAGTATACAAATCATTAGGAACACCTTCCTAATAGTGAGTTGTACCCCCTTTTGCACTTAGAACAGCCTCAATTCGTCAGGACATGGATTTAAGTTTTCAAGATATGTAACTTTCAAAATACAGAAATCATCCCAGTATGATGCATTTTGCATCATAAGATCCAAAATGATTTCTGTATTTTGAAAGTTAAATATCTTGAAAACGTGATTGCTGACAAGCAAAACATTTTGAGACAATGATTTGCTTGCAATGGACTAATGAAACAAATACCAAAATATCATTTTTGTGTGGAGTTTTCCTTTAAGCTATAGTGTATTACTATGGGAACACATCCACCCCCAGTCTGTTACTGAACAGAAGCCTCAGCCATCCCCTCAGCCCTACAGGGAGAAATCCATCCCTTCATCCCCCAATCTTTTCACACATCACTGGGTGCAGAACACAGAGAGAGGGAATGAGTCAGGGGGAGAGGGAAAGAGAGAGAATGAGATAAGAGAAGGAGTGGAGGGAGTGTGAAAGAGAGGAGGGAGAGAATGAGATATAGGAGAGGAGGAGGGAGAAAGGTAGGAAAAATAAGAGAGAGAAAATGCAGGGGCCACACCTCAGTGATCTGGAGAGGTGAAAAGGTTGAGGCAGAGCCATGCGTGACAAGATCATATTCACACACACAGAGTGGGGTGAGGTAAGGATATCAGTCTTCCTACTGAGAGTCAGAAGGATTAAATCTGTGCTAATCAGAATTGTCCTTATCCTGACACGCCGCATTAATCCCACACGCACACAGACTAATCCCATACACACACTCCCACCAGGAACCACAGTGACCCAGCATGCAGCGACACCCAAACAGCATGACCCCACTATACACACACCTTTTACCCTCTTACACACTAGCACACTATTAGGTGACCCCCGGAGAGAGGAATGCGAAAGGGAAAGGGGATACCTAGTCAGTTGCATAACTTAATGTATTCAACCAAAATGTGTCTTCTACATTTAACCCAACCCCTCCGAACTCTCAGAGAGAGGTAACGATAGATAGGACATTCTCACTGAATAGAGTTATCGGGAAGGACATTACAATGTACATAATATGTACATACACTTTTCAATTTGCATAATATGTACATACACTTTTCAATTTACATAACTAAAGCTAACAACATATCTACATCAAGAAATGTTTGCCAATCAAAAATGTACGATTACCCCTCTAATACGAATAGAAAAATACAGTAGGCATACCTTACAACATTACAACTAACCATGTGTAAGTACCACGTGTAAGTACAATTTCATCAAAGGGAAAAACGTGTTATTTCAATAATGAATCATATTAATGAAATAACACGTTTTTCCCTCCCCATGTGTTGCATAAACATGTACACTACCAAAAAAGGTGCAGCAATACATGCAATCAGATAAACGAATAAACAAAACCATCAACAAAAATAAATAAATATGTCACTCATTATTTATTTGCTCTTATCTATATGAATTGAATGTGGGAATGCCAGATATTTTGGAAACATGTGGTCTGCCTTTGATGTTATAGAAAATATTGTCCAGAGGGATGTTGCTAGATATTTCATTTAACCAGTGTGTTAAAGTATATCTGATTTCAAGAATAGTGTTATTCATTTCTTTGCCACAAGCACAGACAGATTAATATATTTTTTCAGATTTTTGTTCCATGGATCTAGTTCACTAGTCCCAAACAGACACAAGCTAGGCGTGACAGGGATATAAATCTGTAAACATTCTGAAATTGTGTTGATTACTGACTCCCAAAACATTGAAATAAGATTACATGTCCAAAACATTATAAAAAGTAAAATTTTGGCTCTTACAGCCCCAACAAAGGAAAGACATCATTATTCTATGCTTATTTAAACCTGTAAATCGGGTTCCCATTTCGATCTAGTAACATTGGTGTCTACTGGCATATAATCTAGAAACAATTTATAAACCCTAGAAATACACTTATTATTTAGTAAAACATCAAGTTTAGATGATTTGGGTTTCACAAGAGAACCCTGTTTCAATTTAACCATTATTTCAGACTTGAAAAAATCTAAACAAATGGTCAGATGGAATACAGAATTGATCTCGTTATTGTTGAAAAGAACAAAAAGTACCATCCTAGAAGAAGTGGTACATTTCCCTTAAACCCTTGTTGTGCCACGATTTAAATGTAGATTCATTAAAAGAGGATGAAAAGCAGGGATTACTTCATATGGGAGCAAAAGGGGAGAGAGATGCATTGTAACCCAGTAATTTATGAGTTGCTTTCCATACTTGCCTGGGTTATTCATAATCTTCTTTATCTCTTCCAGGCCAAAATAGGGCAGGTATTTCAACTCATATGGTAAAGTGGCAAAGGATTCTAGCCTTGCCCGGTAACTTAATGAGGGAGAAAACCATGGCTTAACTTGGGAGAGTTGGGCTGCCCAATAGGAAAGTTTTAGGTTGGGTAAATTCAGACCACCTGCATTATATGGAAGATACAGGACCTGCAGATGAATTCTGGGTGATTTGTTATTCCAAATAAATGAGGATAGGAGGCTCTGCATGTTTTCTTTTTTAATGCAGAGGGGGTGAAATTGGAAGATTCTGAAACAAATAAAGAAATGTTGGTAATATTGACATTCTGATTACATTAACTCTGCCCACAAGAGAAGTAGGAAGTAAGTACATGCTTTTCAAGTCATTGGTAACCATTTCAATAACTGGAATGTAGTTCAAGTTACACAAATCATGTACACGGAGTGTACCAAACATGAGTTGGCTGGATGTCCTTTGGGTGGTGGACCATTCTTTATTCACAAGGGAAACTGTTGAGTGTGAAAAACCCATCTGAGTTGCTGTTCTTGACAAAAGCCGGTGCACCTGTCACCTACTATCATACCCCGTTCAAAAGCACATACATTTTTGGTTTCGCCCATTCACCCCCTGAATGGCACATCTACACAATCCATGTCTCAATTGTCTCAAGACTTAAAAATCCTTCTTTAACCTGTCTCCTCCCCTTCATCTACAATGATTGAAGTGAATTTAACAGGTGACATCAATAAGGGATCATAGCTTTCACCTGGATTCACCTGGTCAGTCTGTGTTATGGAAAGAGCAGGTGTTCTTAATATTTTGCATTCTCAATGTACATTACTGGGTAGGAAAATTCCGAAGTACGTAGCCCTTTCCTGCAGTCAAATTACCTAGTGGCCTAATGGGTGGAATGTTATTCATATTTTTCATAATTTCATAATTAATACACTTTTTTTTAATAACGCCAAAAATCCGGTGTTTATATGTCAAACAGTTTTATTATATTTCAGTCTTCTGTAATGTATATAAAGTGTAATATTGGGATGCACACTCAAAATGTAATGCATTTAAACTCTATATCTGACATGGTACAGGTGTCTTCTTTTGTTAAGCCCATAACCATGTGAGGTGTATACTTTGGAAATAATTCCTTTAATTTGGTCATGTGATCTAATCATGGTGGCATAGGGGTTCTATGACCAAAGCAAAAAGTTCTGCACTGGTCGGACAGTCTTGCCTTGTCCCTCGAGACAACAGGAAGAGGGTTGAGTATTGGGTGTGGGTTTAAAAGCTGCAGTATGAAACTTTTTGACCTGACCAAATTCACATAGAAATGGGAGTTATAGATCTGTCAATCTCATTGAAAGCAAGTCTAAGAAGTGGTAGATATGTTCAATATGCGCTATTTCTATGCTTCCCGTTCTTAAGTTTTGTTTTTGTGCCTTTTACTTTCGGTTTTGACACAATACAATATTTCTTAGTTATGGAAAGATATTTCACAGCGATTTAGATGGTACAATGATTCTCTACACTACACTTGCTTGTTTTGTCACATAAACTGAAATTAGGCAAACTATTAGAATTTTAGCAACCAGGAAATGGCGGAGCGATTTCTGTGTAACGCATCTTTAACTACTGTCACCGGTGAATTATAAATCATTTGAATACAAAAGACGAAACATTGATAATACAGACATAATGTACATGTACGTCCATTCCACTCTGTCGAATGCTGTTTCAGCATCAAGGGAGACTACAACATTTGGGGTCTTAAGAACATTAGTATAAAAAAAGAATGTCAAAATATCTACGTAAATTATCAGGGGAGAGACGACCCTGTACAAAACCAGTTTGGTCTGTGTGGATGAGATTGGGCAGCACAGATTCCAGGCGCAGAATTAATATTTGAGAAATCAACATATAATCAACATTTAAAAGTGACACTGGTCTATGGGGGTGGCAGGTAGCCTAGTGGTTAGAGCGTTGGGCCAGTCACCGAAAGGTTGCTGGAACGAAGCCCAGAGTTGACAAGGTAAAAAAATATGTCACTCTGCCCCTGAACAAAGCAGTTAACCCACTGTTCCTCTGCCTTTTTTTCTTTAAGCAATGGCTTTTTTCTGGCCACTCTTCCGTAAAGCCCAGCTCTGTGGAGTGTGCGACTTAAAGTGGTCCTATGGACAGATACTCCAATCTCCGCTGTGGAGCTTTGTAGCTCCTTCAGGGTTCATCTTTGTCTCTTGCTCTCTGATTTATGCCCTCCTTGCCTGGTCCATGAGTTTGGTGGGCGGCCCTCTCTTGGCAGTGTGTTGTGGTGCCATATTCTTTACATTTTAAATAACGGTATAATGGTGCTCCGTGGTATGTTCAAAGTTATATTATATATTATATATTTTTTTATAACCCAACCTGATCTGTACTTCTCCACAACTTTTTCGTGACCTGTTTGGAGAGCTCCTTGGTCTTCATGGTCCCGCTTGCTTGCTGGTGCCCTTGTCTTAGTGGTGTTGCAGACTCTGGCCTTTCGGAACAGGTGTATAGAGTTGAAGACGGAAGTTTACATACACCTTAGCCAAATACATTTAAGCTCAGTTTTCACAATTCCTGACATTTAATCCTAGTAAAAATGCCCTGTCTTAGGTCAGGTAGGATCATGACTTTATTTTAAGAATGTGAAATGTCAGAGTAATAGTAGAGAGAATTATTTATTTCAGCTTTTATTTCTTTCATCACATTCCCAGTGGGTCAGAAGTTTACATACACTCAATTAGTATTTGGTAGCATTGCCTTTAAATTGTTTAACTTGGGTCAAACGTTTCAGGTAGCCTTCCACAAGCCTCCCATAATAAGTTGGGTGAATTTTGGACCATTCCTCCTGACAGAGCTGGTGTAACTGAGTCAGGTTTGTAGGCCTCCTTGCCCGCACACACTTTTTCAGTTCTGCCCACACATTCTCTATAGGATTGAGGTCAGGGCTTTGTGATGGCCACTCCAATACCTTGACTTTGTTGTCCTTAACTTCACTAGGGTAGGGGGCAGCATTCAGAATTTTGTATGAAAAGCGTGCCCAAATTAAACTGCCTGCTACTCAGGCCCAGAAGATAGGATATGCATATAATTAGTAGATTTGGATAGAAAACACTCGAAAGTTTCCAAAACTGTTAAAATAATGTCTGTGAGTATAACAGAACTTGGGAAAATCCAACCAGGAAGTACTATTATTTTGAAAGGCTGTTTTTCCATTGAAAGCCTATCCACCATACAAAGACTTAGGACCCAGTTCATGAGCTCTGTGGCTTCCTCTACATGTGGCCAGTTTTTAGGCATTGTTTCAGGCTTTTACTCTGAAAAATGAGGGAGATACAGCACTTTCAATCAGTGGCCAGTGGAAATTCATTCATCAGCCATGCGCCTGATCGCCTTTCTTGTTTCTCCTTTCCTATTGATGAAGCTTTTGTCCGGTTGAAATATTATTGATTATTTATGACAAAAACAACCAGAGGATTAATAATTAATTTAAACATCGTTTGGCATGTTTCTACTAACTTTTATTGTACTTTAAAAAAAACTCTTAAGGCACGCGCCTTAAGCATTCGGATTACTGGACAAAACGCGCAAACAAAAAGGAGGTTTTTGGTCATAAAGAGGGACTTTATCGAACAAAACAAACATTTATTGTCTAACATGGAGACCTGGGAGTGCCACCAGATGAAGATCAAAGGTAAGTGATTAATTTTAATGCTATTTCTGACTTTTGTGACACTCTCCTTGGCTGGAAAATGGCTGTATGGGTTTCTGTGGCTAGGTGCTGACCTAACATAATCGCAAAGTGTGCTTTCTCCATAGAGTCTTTTTGAAATCTGACACAGCGGTTGCATTAAGGAGAAGTTTATCTTTATTCGTATGTTTAACACTTGTATCGTTTATCAATGTTTATGATGAGTATTTTTGTAATTTGATGTGGCTCTGCACTTTCACCGGATGTTTGTTTGAGACAATGCATTTCTGACCATAACGCGTCAATGTAAACTGAGATTTTTGGATATAAATATGAACTTTATCGAACAAAACATACATGTATTGTGTAACATGAAGTCCTATGAGTGCCATCTGATGAAGATGATCAAAGGTTAGTGATTCATTTTATCTCTATTTCTGCTTTTTGTGACTCCTCTCTTTGGCTGGAAAAATGGCTGTTAGGTCAGCACCTAGTCATAGAAAACCAAACATAATCGCATGGTGTGCTTTTGCAGTAAAGCCTTTTTGAAATCGGACACTGTGGTTGGATTTACAAGAAGTTTATCTTTAAAATGGTGTATAATACTTGTATGTTTGAGGAATTTTAATTATGGGATTTCTGTTGTTTTGAATTTGGCGCCCTGCAATTTCACTGGCTGTTGTCGAGGTGGGACGTCCCACTTGTACCAGAGAGGTTAAGCCATTTTGCCACAACTTTGGAAGTCTGCTTGCGGTCATTGTCCAATTGGAAGACCCATTTGCGACCAAGCTTTAACTTCCTGACTGATGTCTTGAGATGTTGCTTTAATATCCACATAATGTTCCATCCTCATGATGCCATCTATTTTCTGAAGTGCACCAGTCCCTCCTGCAGCAAAGCACCCCCACAACATGATGCAACCCGTGCTTCACGGTTGGGATGGTGTTCTTCGGCTTGCAAGCCTCCCCCTTTTTCCTCCAAACATAGCGATGGTCATTATGGCCAAACAGTTCTATTTTTGTTTCCTCAGACCAGATTACATTTCTCCAAAAAGTACGATCTTTGTCCCCATGTGCAGTTGTAAACCGTAGTCTGGCTTTTTTATGGCGGTTTTGGAACAGTGGCTCCTTCCTTGCTGAGGGGCCTTTCAGGTTATGTCGATATAGGACTCGTTTTACTGTGGATATAGATACTTTTCTACCCGTTTCCTCCAGCATCTTCACAAGGTTTTTTGCTGTTGTTCTGGGATTGATTTGCACTTTTCGGCAGCATAGTAAGTTCATCACTAGGAGACAGAACGCGTCTCCTTCCTGAGTGGTATGACGGCTGCGTGGTCCCATGGTGTTTATACTTGCGTGCTTTTGTTTGTACAGATGAACGTGGTACCTTCAAGCGTTTGGAAATTGCTCCCAAGGATGAACATGACCTGTGGAGGTCTACAATGTTTTTCTGAGGTCTTGGCTGATTTCTTGTGATTTTCCCATGATGTCAAGCAAAGAGGCACTGAGTTTGAAGGTAGGCCTTGAAATACATCCACAGGTACACCTCCAATTGACTCAAATGATGTCAATTAGCCTATCAGAAGCTTTTAAAGCCATGACATCATTTTCTGGAATTTTCCAAGCTGTTTAAAGACACAGTCAACTTAGTGTATGTAAACTTCTGACCAACTGGAATTGTGATACAGTGAATTATAAGTGAAATAATCCAAACAATTGTTGGAAAAATTACTTCTTGTGTCATGCACAAAGTAGATGTCCTAAACGACTTGCCAAAACTATAGTTTGTTAACAAGAAATTTGTGGAGTGGTTGAAAAACGAGTTTTAATGACTCCAACCTAAGTGTATATAAACTTCCGACGTCAACTGTATATACTGAGATCCTGTGACACTTAGATTGCACACAGGTGGACTTCAACAAATTATGTGACTTCTGAAGGTAATTGGTTGCACCAGATCTTATTTAGTGGCGTCATAGCAAAGAGGGTGAATACATATGCACGCACCACTTTTCCGTTTTTATAAAATAAAAAAATAAAATGTAAACAAGTCACTTTTTTCATTTCACTTCACCAATTTGGACTATTTTGTGTATGTCCATTACATGAAATCCAAATAAAAATCAATTTAAATTACAGGTTGTAACGCAACAAAATAGGAAAACACCAAGGGGGATGAATACTTTTGCAAGGCACTGTATTGGCTTCAGGGTATCCCAGACCATTAAAGGGCATACTGCTGTGTTCCAGTGCATTTCAAATAAAAAATGGAAGTGATTATTAACACAATAAATAATTTATGATTTGCTAGGAGCTATATGTTGAATCTCCAAGATGGTGGTGTCATAGGAGGTCCCTCAAATTCAATGGGGAAAAAACAGGGCAGAGGGGTCAGATAAAATTCTAGGAAAATAAACAACTTGAAATCTTGGAGAAAATTTTTTTATGGAACAAAAAAGTATATTCTTGAATAGGATTTGTGTACATAATAAAAATAATAGCCCCTTTCATTAGAATGTGTTGTTCTCCATACTTCTTGAAGTCCCAAATCTTGAGTGTTAAGGACAAGTATGACAGGATTGTTATGTAGTCATCCCTAGGACCAGGAATTTATCCAGGAGTTTTTTCTTTTAAATCATACTGTATGACCTGTCTAGAAAAAATCTAGTCCATCATGGCCCATATAAAACCTTTATCTATTTTTTTACTCTGGGTCCCAGGAAAACAATTTCCCTTGTGGTGCCGCCTCTGACATCACCACACAATGTTACAAATGAACATATTCTATTTGTACTATCTCAAAATGTTTACTTACATATCTCAAAATTGAGATAGTAAGCCTATCGACCTAAAAACAATGTTAGGGGAATGGGCTTCCATAGTGCTATGTGGCTCAGTTACTGCTACAATTTCTGAATGTAACAGGCTGTTACTGCAATTTCATGTTAAACTCAATAAAATAAGTCTTAAATATGAGGAGAATTGTGTTCACACTGCCCTGCTCAGATAAGGGTAACTGTAGGGCGCGTGTCATACACGACCTCTGGAGGTAGCGCTTTAGACGTGATCATTTGGCAAGTTCACACATCAGTATTGTCTCTCCAGAACCTCTCTAAAATGTCCCTTTGCTATCGTCAATGTGAAAAAGGTCATAGAGAGTGAGGAGGTAGAGACGGATAGAGAGGAAGACCGAGTGCAAAAGAAAATACAGAAAATCTAAAGAGATAGCGCGAGAGAGAGAGGATCACTAAGATTCTCTCTAAAACTTGGATCCCGCTGCAGGTTGAAATGAAACACACACACACATTAGAGAGAGATAGTAATCACTGGGCGTGTCTGACTGGTGTTTTATCAATAAGTCATCACCATGCTGTATTAGCAGCCCCAGCTAGCACATGTGGTTCCTTGGATGTTATGGAAATGTACATTTTTGGTTTCCCGTTGGTTCTGGGAACGAAGCCATACGTTTCCTGAACAACGAAACTGAATGTTTTTTTTAAATGTTCTGAGAACGGGAGGGAACATTTAGCATGTTCTGGGAACTCATACGAAGCTTTTCATTTGAGTCTATTCAAACAGATCCCATTTCAAAGGAAACAAGCACTCATTTAGATAAGGTAGGGCCAATTAGTGGGCACGGCCAACAGACCTGAACACATTTAACAAGATAGAGGATAGAGAGTTTTGTTGATGCTGAAAACGGAATGCATATGTTTATAAATAACATTCTTAGAACATTCTATGAATGTTAGTAATGTTTTCTTATGGTTTTAATGGAACGTTTTAGAATAGAAGCAAACCTGAAGAAACGTTATGCTGAAGTACTGAAATTCCCATAGAAGAACATTGATTCTTAACGTTCTCTGAACTTTCTGAGAACATGACTTTAAATAAAACCATGACGAAAACAGTAGAAAACTTTGAAGTACTGAAATTCCCATAGAAGAACGTTGTTTCTTAATATTTTTGGAACAATTTGAGAACGTTCCTTTAAATAGAACCATGGGGGAACCTGTAGGAAACGTTACACTGAAGTCCTGAAATTCCCACTTAAGAAACATAGGGTTCTCAGAACGTTATGTGCTAGCTCAGTATCTTACACCATTCCAGAACATTGGGGGAAGGTTGTATGCAAAATAATCATAGGACAAACACGCTCTCACCAAGCTCTAAGAAACATGGTTCTCAGAACGTTACAGTATGTGCTAGCTGGGACATTTAGCACCATGATGATAAGCTAACACACATACACACGCATGCACGCTCACGTGTATACACACACACACACACAGTACTAGTAGGATTTAGAAGCAGGCTAAATTATCAGCAGAACCTATCTGTGAGATTCCCTCCAAATCACATTCAGACAGAACCATTTGGAGGAGAGGTATATAATGCTTTGGTGCATCAGTTATGCCTGATTTATACAATGGGTGGGTCTAATCCTGAAAGCTGATTGGTTAAAAGTGCATTCCAGCGGTGTCTTATCCACAAGTTACCACCGGCTAAATCTATGGCGTTGAAATGCCTATTTACTCTGTTCCATCTGACAGCGCAATCCACTGTCTCATCAGCCCAGCCAGGCATGTTATAAACTTGACCTCCCCTATAAAAAGCATCAAGACATTATCTCACATTCCTTTTAGACTAACATTTAATTTTCAACAGCGGAGATTTGTATAAACTGGTGATGCACCGATGTGACATTTTTGGCCGATACCGAATTTTCCTTGCCAAAAAAACACGATACTGATAACCGATATTTAACATTTTGGCGGCCTTTTAAGAATTCTAGTACAGTTAAATAGTTAACACACACACATGGACGCAGCAGTCTAAGGCACGGCATCTCAGTGCAAGAGGCGTCACTACAGTCCCTGGTTTGAATCCAGGCTGCGTGATCTGGCCGTGATTGGGAGTCCCATAGGGTGGTGCACAATTGGCCCAGCGTCGTCCGGGTTTGGCCGGGGTAGGCCCGTCATTGTAAATAAGAATTTGATCTTAACTGACTTGCCTAGTTAAATAAAGGTTACACACACACAAAGTTATTTTGTTGGCATTTACGTAAGAATAATGAAAATGACTGCAGTTTCTACTGGTCATTGTTTTCAGGCAGGTTGTATTGGTGATAGCTAGGTACCAAGCTAAAGCTAGCTACCTCAGAAGTTGCGGTCGAACAAATGATGCTTTATTACCAACGCGGTATTGTAAACGCATCGTTCGTGGCCGGTGTTTGCAGAATTTTTTATACAGCTTTGACAGTGCTACTGAATCTTTTTTTGACACGCAAATTCCCAAATGTGGTTCCATAGTATGTATGTCTTGAAGCTAATAAAAGTGACGCTATTACTGTGTAACTCCGGGAGGGCAACATCTGAAAAATAGCACTCTTGGTAGTGTGTACCGGTGCTCGACCCGTCGGTGAAGGCCAACATCACCCACGACAGAGAACGGTTGATTGTCAAGGGCAATGAATTCCATTATCTTGCCAATAATGGATTTCCCCTTTGAGTTGTCTCGCTGAAATGTTCTTACTCTTTCAAATGACTGCTCGACTTGTTGACTGTTCGATCCACACAGCAGACATTGTGGGCTAGGTTAGGAATGCTGTGTTGCACGTGTAGTGCAAAATTTTACGTGGCGTCATTATGATGTGGCGTCACTAAGTTATATAGGTATGAACGTCAGTGTTGACATCGGTTTTGCACATTGGCGTTAAACTAGACATCGGCATTTTTGGCTAATATCGGCTGATATGTTCACCAATATATCGTGTATCCCTAGTATAAACCTTGCTGTCTGTCTCTTCGACATTTGCAACATTGCTTCAATATTCAAATTCAATCTCCAACTGTCCCATAGTAATGAACGTGTAGGGGTCAAGAGTAAGGACGAGAGAGAAAGGCAGGCAGCGTTTCTCCGCCAGTCGAAATCATGAATCATTTGGCATCATTTTTATGGATATATATTTTCAGTCTTCCCAGCTTCAGTTTGTAGTTATTGTGTTAGCTGTGTTGTTGGCTAGCTCCTCTGAACAACAGTGTCCTGACGAGGGAGCACATTTTCTATGCCAGGTGAAATCGTACCTCATTAGCTCATTGTTATGGATGTATCCAAATAAATGTCACTAGAAAACAGCTTAAACAAATGCAGCTACTGTTGTTATTCTGTCTACATTGTTTGACATGACTATAAGTTAGCCGTAGTTGGCTAGCTAGCAAGCAAGGGATAAGAACGTTGCCAGCCAGTATGGCAATGGAACATTTAGAACGAATGACTGAGTCGCATCCATAGATACAGAACAAAAAGACTGAACGACTGGTCGCGTCTCTGGCAACCGAACCAATAGAACGAACGACCAGTTGGCTTCGGTAGAAACCCTAGGTTTGTTTAGGGACGATATCTTGTGGAAGGATGAAATAGTATGAATAGATTCATCAAAATAAAGTTTTTAATGTAAATATGTCTGAATATGTTGGTAACCCGTTGTAGAAAAGTGATAATGCCCTCGAAGCCGGTGTTTGGAAGTGTCAGATCTTCTCCTGCTCCTCCTCTCCGGCGTACGACATCGGCAGAATACTAACCACAGGTCCTGGGATTCATCATTACGCACACCTGGCACTCATCATCACGCAAACATGTTAATCATTATGATTCACACCTGGACTTCATTACCTTCATTATTTCCTCCCCTTTAAACGTCACTCCCTTATGTTTTCTCACCAGTTGGTATTGTTCTTGTTTACCACTTGTAGCCTTATGGAATTTGCTCGTTACTGGTTTTGTTGTTTTATTAAACATTTCACCTGCACCTGCTTCCCGTCTCACAGCTCTGTTATTACAGGAGGATATATTGGCACGGTTTGCCGGCCTGAGACGAACAATACCCGTGCCAATATATCCTCCAAACACCGGCTTCTCTGGCATTATCACTTAAATGACATACACAAACACATACATAAACACACATTCTCTCTCCATGTCTCTCTCTCCCTCAAACACAGAAACAGGAGTATGCCTATAAAGGACAAAGGGGAGACAGACACTATGGGGTGTTTAAGTATTCAGGAAAATTTAGGCCTCTGATGAAACAGATGAGCTTTGAAGGAATCCTCCCAGGGACACCCAACCTTCCCCTGAACTGAGCCTTCACTCCATCAAACACACACAGAAGGAGAAAGAGACAATGAGAGAGGAGAGGGTCTGTCTTCACGCATACTCTCGACTCTGTGTTTCCTACACAAAGATCTCAGCACTGAAAGATCACAAACTGCTCTCAATTCGGAACCACATACACACACGCAGGCACACACACAGACACACACACTTGATTCTAGTGAGTGCTCTGTTCTGTAGGCTGCAGATATGCTGTTTGTCCTTCACTGAGACAGATCGCATGAAAAATGTAATGAATTGCCTCAGAGGAGAAATCACAAGCCAAATAATCTTTACATCACATAGTAACGAATGTACATCTCCTAGATCAGGTATTCCCAAACTGGGGTACTGGGGTACACGCAATGCCGCCGGGGGTACGCCACATAAAAATGTGATTCACATAAAAAAATATATACAGTGGGGCAAAAAAGTATTTAGTCAGCCACCAATTGTGCAAGTTCTCCCACTTAAAAAGATGAGAGAGGCCTGTAATTTTCATCATAGGTACACTTCAACTATGACAGACAAAATGAGAAAGAATAATCCAGAAAATCACATTGTAGGATTTTTAATGAATTTATTTGCAAATTATGGTGGAAAATAAGTATTTGGTCACCTACAAACAAGCAAGATTTCTGGCTCTCACAGACCTGTAACTTCTTCTTTAAGAGGCTCCTCTGTCCTCCACTCGTTACCTGTATTAATGGCACCTGTTTGAACTTGTTATCAGTATAAAAGACACCTGTCCACAACCTCAAACAGTCACACTCCAAACTCCACTATGGCCAAGACCAAAGAGCTGTCAAAGGACACCAGAAACAAAATTGTAGACCTGCACCAGGCTGGGAAGACTGAATCTGCAATAGGTAAGCAGCTTGGTTTGAAGAAATCAACTGTGGGAGCAATTATTAGGAAATGGAAGACATACAAGACCACTGATAATCTCCCTCGATCTGGGGCTCCACGCAAGATCTCACCCCGTGKGGTCAAAATGATCACAAGAACGGTGAGCAAAAATCCCAGAACCACACGGGGGGACCTAGTGAATGACCTGCAGAGAGCTGGGACCAAAGTAACAAAGCCTACCATCAGTAACACACTACGCCGCCAGGGACTCAAATCCTGCAGTGCTAGACGTGTCCCCCCGCTTAAGCCAGTACATGTCCAGGCCCGTCTGAAGTTTGCTAGAGAGCATTTGGATGATCCAGAAGAAGATTGGGAGAATGTCATATGGTCAGATGAAACCAAAATAGAACTTTTTGCTAAAAACTCAACTCGTCGTGTTTGGAGGACAAAGAATGCTGAGTTGCATCCAAAGAACACCATACCTACTGTGAAGCATGGGGGTGGAGTGGTTGAAAAACAAGTTTTAATGACTCCAACCTAAGTGTATGTAAACTTCCGACTTCAACTGTATGTGCAAAAGTACTATCTCACAACTCGATGAAACCTTCACTCTTGCGCAGACATTTAGAAACAAAACATGGCCATTTGAAAAATAAGCCACAGGAGTTTTTTTGATCGAGAATTAAGACAACTT
Organism: Salvelinus sp. IW2-2015; assembly: GCF_002910315.2. Lineage (NCBI taxonomy): Eukaryota > Metazoa > Chordata > Actinopteri > Salmoniformes > Salmonidae > Salvelinus > Salvelinus sp. IW2-2015. The sequence goes on from NC_036851.1 coordinate 24,490,641, forward strand.
GTGAGTAGTAAGACATATAAAAGCAACAGATACCATCAATAAAAATGGTCTAGAAGCGTCTTATATGGTGAGCTACCGAGTGTCTAGGACAAGCAAGCCCCATACTATTGTGGAGGACTTAATTCTTCCTGCTGCCGCGGATAAGGCTGGGAAAATGCTGGAGGAAAAGGACAACAAAAAAAACTATACAGACAATGCCTTCATCAAACAACACTGTTTCACGACACATCAGTGACATGACAGGAGATGTTTTGAAGCAATTACTGCTTCGCATACAAGCTAGTGAATTCTGTGTTACAATTGGATGAGTCAACATACGTGGCGGGCCTGGCACAGCTCCTGGTATTACGTTTATGGGGGGTCAATTAAAGAAGACATCCTCTTCTGCAAACCACTGGAAACTAGGACAACAGGAGAGGATATTTTTAAAGTACTGGACAGCTTTGTGACATCAAACGGACTTTGGTGGTCAAGATATGTTGATATCTGTACTGATGGCGCAAAAGCTGGGTTGACAGGGAGACATAGTAAAGTGGTAACGTGCGTGCAACAGTTGCTCCCGACGCCACTTGGGTACACTGCAGCATCCACCAAGAGGCTCTTGCTGCCAAGGGAATGCCTGACAGCTTGAAAGACGTTTTGGACACTACAGTGAAAATGGTTATCTTTGTTAAAGCAAGGCGTGTATTTTCGTGTATTTTCTGCACTATGCAATGATATGGGCAGCGACCATGTAACGCTTTAACAACATACAGAAGTGCGCTGTTATCAACGGGCAAAGTATTTACCTTTTTTTTTTTATAAATTGAGAGACAAGCTTAAAGTTTTCTATAATAACCATAGTTTTCACTTGTCTGACTGCTTGCATGATGACGAGTTTCTCACACAACTGGCCTATCTGGGTGATGTTTTTTCTCAACTGAATGATCTGAATCTTGGATTACAGGGACTCTCCGCAACTATATTCAATGTGCTGGACAAAATTGAGGCTATGATTAAGAAGTTGGATCTCTTCTCTGTCTGCATTATAATGGACACACAGGTCTTTCCATCATTGTATGATTTTTTGTGTGCAAATTAACTCAAGCTTACTAACAATGTCAAATGTGATATTGCGAAACACCTGAGTGAGTTAGGTGCTCAATTACGCAGGTACTTTCCCAAAAACAGATAACACAAACAACTGGATTTGTTATCCCTTTCATGCCCTGCCTCCAGTCCACTTACCGATATCTGAACAAGAGAGCCTCATCGAAATTGCAACAAGCGGTTCTGTGAAAATTGAATTTAATCAAAAGCCACAGCCAGATTTTTGGATTGGGCTGCGCTCAGAGTATCCTGCTTTGGCAAATCACAATGTTAAGACTCTCTCTAATACAACCCAACTTTTTAAAATGTAACTAGGCAATTCAGATAAGAACACATTCTTATTTACAATGACAGCCTACCCCGGACGACACTGGGCCAATTGTGCGCTGCCCTATGGGACTCCCAATCAAGGCCAGATGTGATGCAGCCTGGATTCAAACCAGGTACTGCAGTGACCCCTCTCGCACTGAGACGCAGTGTCTTAGACCACTGTACCACTCGGAGCCCAAACATTGCAGACTTATGTGCATCCTTTCAAGCACACCCTTCACACCCTTCTCATTTACAATTTTCGATGAACAAATAAAGTTTCATACGTAAGATGGCTAAATAAAGAGCAAAATTACTGATTATTATTATATTATTATTTGTGCCCTGGTCCTATATGAGCTCTTTGTCACTTCCCCACGAGCCGGGTTGTGACAAAAACTCACACTCATTCTAATGTTTAATACATTTATCGTATAGTGTGTGTGTGGCAGGCTTATAATGATGGCAAAAATCAACATTTGAGAGTGTGCTGACCCTGGTGCTAGAGGTGATAAGCAGCTGGAGGTTGAATGTTTGAAGGGGTACGGGACTATAAAAAGTTTGGGAACCACTGTCCTAAATCAATAACACACACGCCTCAGTCTCTATCCACAATCAAAACAGAAATAATAGCAAACCACAAGTTGGCCCAGCACAATAGTTTTCTTCAGAACTACACATGTGGAAACCCATCCACTGGAATAGTGAAGGGAGATGCTAACCTATGGAAGAGGCTAGAGGTCACCACACTAAAACACTGCTACACAGAGGCCCTAATCCATCCAAGTCCATGGACTAGGCACAACCTACTATTGGGTCCTCCTAAGTGCTCTCTCACCTCATTGGTGTTCCAGCGGTGGCGCTCCTTGGGCAGAGAGGAACATTTGGGCAAACACTCCAACAGCTTCTTAGGTAGGTAGATCTTCAACTGGCCAGGCTCACCTAGAGAGACAGAGACAGAGACAGAGAGAGAGACAGACAGACAGACAGACAGACAGACAGACAGCACAGGACCAGACAGACAGACAGACAGACAGACAGACAGACAGACAGACAGACAGACAGACAGACAGACAGACAGACAGACAGACAGGTTATTGACTGAGTTTGAGTGAAAGACCTCTGTTTAACCCAGGAGACGTGAGACTCCTGAACATGCTCATGCACACACGCTGACACAACGTGTGTATGTGTGTGAGAGAGAGAGGGGGGGTATAGATAGATAGTGATAGAGACAGTGAGAGTGTGTTCAGGCACGTATGCTCACCCTAATCAATTATGCATTTATTAATAGAAGCCCTGAGAAGACAGAATTTCAAACAGCTGAATGGCGCTGGCTTAGGTAAAGCCTAATTTCTTATTTAGCAGCACTCCGGACTCACTGCTATGAATGCCAATCAGTGTTTAAATCCTCTCCTCCACACACACACACACACATCCCGCCTAGTGTCCCCGATGTTCCGACCACTGATCAGAGGAATTCTCATCAGGGCCCTGCCTTTGAAATGCACTAAAAAACCCACATGAAACCGGCGATCAAACACACCCACCATATGCATGCAAGCACACACACTCATACATCTCATGTGTGTGGTTGTGTGCGTGTGGACCACCTAAGTTAATATCTCCCTTGGGACTTTCCAGAAAGATCCTACCACCAACAAATTCCCATGGCAATCCCAGACACACACTTCCATCTGAACAGCATCTTTACAGGTACCTATATATAAGAATCAAATATGCTACAAATGAACGTCCAGCACACTGCACATTTCCCATCCATTAGTTGATTAATATTTTACCTTCTAAAACTGTCATTTCCACATGTATTACTGAAAAAAACCAATACCCCTGTGAGGCTGTCAGTTAATTATAAAACTTTCCAGAGTAAAGAACGCTCAAATGCAACTCTTACAGCAGCATACCCCCCTGCATCCCTCCCACTGCTGGCATGCCTCTGAATCTAAGCAGGGTTGGTCCTAGTCAGTCCTTGGATGGGAGACTAGATGCCGCTGGAAGTGGTGTTAGAGGACCAGCAGGAGGCACTATTTTCTCTGGTCAAAAAAGTATCCCAGGGCAGTGATTGGGGACATTGCCCTGTGTAGGGTGCTGTCTTTTGGATGGGACGTTCAACGGTGTCCTGACTCTGTGGTCACTAAAGATCCCATGGCACTTATTGTAAGAGTAGGGGTGTTAAATAAATACAAATATTTCTTCCAGTACTGAGGAGAAATGTAATATGTCCCCCTTTTCTAAATAAAATGAATGTGAAAGAAAGGCTCATTGCACAGAAACTAGATAGAGGGAGATAGAGGGGAAGGAAGAAGAGAGAGGGGGAGATATAGGGGAGAGAGGGAAGGAGGGAGAGGAGGGGAAGAGTTTGGGGTAGATGTGCGTGCAAAAAGAGGCAGAGAAATGGGGAAGGAAGGAAAAGACAGGGAGAGAGGAGATTAAGAAGAAGGGTGGATGAGGAGAGGGATAGAGGGATGGGCGTGCATGCTAATTCATGATTCTGCTGATAAACCTTTCCTCAAGTCATCCTCAGCTGAGATGCCACAACAGAGAGAATGCTGGGACATGAGAAATTGTTGGTATGACCGATCGATCAACCAAACAATTCAAGAAAATTAATCATTCATCCTCCATGCCCAAGCCTTCCCCTCTGATTCTCAAACCAACAACCTTAGCCTCCCTTTCTGCTCCTCCCCCTGTCCCTCACCATTCCTTTTTCCTCCCCAGTCCCTCCCCCGCTCCATCTGTCCCTGACCTCTCTCTCTCTGTCTCTCCTGTCCCTGTCTGTCTCTCTGTCCTCTCCTGTCTCTGGTCTCTCTGTCCTCTCCTGTCTCTCTCTGTCCTCTCAGGTCTCTTTGTTCCTCTCCTGTCTGGGCTCTGGTGTGGTCTCTGTCTCTTCTGTCCTCTCCTGTCTGTCCGCTCTGTCCTCTCCCGTCTCTGTCGCTGCTGTCACCTCCTGTCTGTCGTTCTGTCCTCTCTGTCTCTGTCGTTCTGTCCTCTCCTGTCTCTTTGCTCTGTCCTCTCCTGTCTCTGTCCTCTTCCTCGTCTCTGTCTCTCTGTCCTTCAGGTCTCTTGTCCTCTCCTGTCTCTGTCCTCTTCATGTCCCTGGGCTCTGTGTGGTCTCTGTCTCTCTGTCCTCTCCTGTCTCTGTCCTCTCTCTGTCTCTGTCTCTTGTTCTCTCTGGTCTTCTTTGTCCTCTCCTGTCTCTGTCTCGTTGTCCTCTCATGTCCCTGGGCTCTGGTGTGTCCTCTGTCTCTGTCTCTCTGTTCCTCTCCTGTTCATTGTTTCTCTGCCCTCTCCTAATCATCTGTCTCTCTTGACCTCTCCTGTCTCTCTGTCCTCTCCTGTCTCTGTGTCGCTCTGTCCTCTCCTGTCTCTCTGTCTTCCTCTGTCTTCTCTGTGTGCCTCTGTCTGCCTCTCCTGTCTCCTGTCTTGTCTCTGTCCTTTCTGCCTGTCCTCTCTGTCTCTGTCCTCCTGTCTCTGTCCTCTTGTCTTTCCTGTTGCTCTGTCCTCTCCTGTCTCTGTTGCTCTGTCCTCTCCTGTCTCTGTCGCTCTGTCCTCTCCCGTCTCTGTCGCTCTGTCACCTCCTGTCTCTGTCGCTCTGTCCTCTCCTGTCTCTGTCGTTCTGTCCTCTCCTGTCTCTTTTGCTCTGTCCTCTCCTGTCTCTGTCCTTTCCTGTCCCTGTTGTATCTCAGGACAGATCAGGAGAGCAGACAAGGAGAGTACAAACACACAGTACAAATCAATAACCTCCCCACAAAAACCGTTTCTGGGCATCCTCTCAAACACACACACTAGGATGGCTGTCCTGTTCTAGGATCAATAACCAATCAAAGCACTCATCACCTTTATAGCTCCCCTTAACACTACAGATATTCCCGGCCCTCACCCTGTGTGTGTACACACACACACTCACACACTCTCTCTCTCTCTCTCTCTCTCTCTCTCTCTCTCTCACAAACATGCAGACACACAAATAGACATACAATCACACACCAAACTAGAACAAGAACTAGAAACACACACACACACACAAACACACACAAAAACACCTTTGATCGCCCTGTCTCTCTCTCATACATCTCAGTTAAAGCCAGCTCTTTCTTAACCAGCCACGGTCTGTTTCTCCCAGCACCAGTAACACTGATCCATGCCGTATGGATAGATAGTGCTCTGTGCATTGATTAGGCATGACAATGAGCTTCTGCTCCTAAAATAAGCTCTGTGTGTGTGAGTGCGCACACACACACTGCTCTGCGTCGGCACGCATGAATAAACATGATCTGTAACAGAGCTGAATGAGAATGAGACTCACTTTAGAGTGTGTGTGTGTGTGTGCGTGTTAATGTGCATGTGTGTGAGTGTGTGCATGTGTGTATTATCTGTAACAGAGTAATCTCAGTTAACCCAGAACTAAAATCTCTGATAATTTGGTCAGATGCTTGATTAGGATCTGGGAGTGACGAAAAACCAAGACCTAGAACTAATGCGGCTTGTTATCTCATGCATCCCATAGGATAGTGACAGATTCTACAGTACCAGTTATGTTTATGTACAGTACATCTGTCCACAAGAGGTTCGTAACAGAGCTGATGAGAATAAGGCCTCGGCTGCCAGCTTGTTTAGCCAGAAGGCTTTTCAACACACAGTCACCTCGTCCTACAAAAAGCAGCACACGTCTGTTGGGTCCTGTGATGCCGTGTTTGAGTGTGTTTGCCTTACCGTTGGTGTCAGTGTCATCACTCTTGGGAGGGGCATGTCCTGTGTATCCCACGGCGATTCTAATCATCCGCTCTGGATTCCTTATCCTTTTCAACCCTACAGAGACAGAGAGACAGAGAGACAGAGAGACAGAGAGACAGAGAGACAGAGAGACAGAGAGACAGAGCGAGATAGATAGATAGATAGATAGATAGATAGATAGATAGA
>NC_036851.1:24497004-24510037 GCF_002910315.2 Salvelinus sp. IW2-2015
ATAGATAGATAGATAGATAGATAGATAGATATAGATAGCATAGATAGATAGATAGATAGGATAGATAGATGAGATAGATAGATAGTAGATAGATTAGATAACTAGATAGTCAAATAGATAGAATAGATAGATATTTAGATCAGAGATAGATCGAAGAGGAGAAGAGAAATGAGAGAAATTGGGCCAGAATATTTCCTCATTATTACACAAACTCCATCCATTACTAGAGGAGTGACCATTGGCTTCAACAAACTTCTACTTCTGCGTTTGGTTTTCATCTTCTTCATTTCCTGTTTCCCCTGTCACCGTTGATATGATACAGATTACTACAGTAAGAAGTGGTCATATTATGTCGAGTTAGTGACATCCATTCTTCCATTCAAAACAGTAAAGAGCAGCCATCTTCTTAATTTATATCTTGATCTACACTGAGTTGTACAAAAATTAGAACCTGCTCTTTCCATGACATAGATTGACCAGGTGAATCAAGGTGGAAAGCTATAATCCCTTATTGATGTCACCTGTTAAATCCACTTCCAATCAGCGTAGATGAAGGGGAGGAGCACAGCGTTAAAAGAATGATTTTTAAGGGACCTCGAGGCAATTTGAGACATGGATTGTGTAATTTGTGCAATTCAGAGGGTTGAATGGGCAAGACAAAAGATTGAAGTGCCTTTGAATGGGGCGTGGTAGTAGGTACCAGGCGCACCGGTTTGAGTGTGTCAAGAACTGCAATGCTGCTGGGTTTTTCACACTCAACAGTTTCCCGTGTTTATCAAGAATGGTCCACCACCCAACGAACATCCAGCCAACTTGACACAACTGTGGGAAGCATTGGAGTCAACATGGGCGGGCATCTCTGTGGAACACTTTCAACACCTTGTACTCCATGCCCGACGAATTGAGGCTGTTCTGAGGGTTAAAGGGAGGGTGCAACTCAATATTAGGAAGTGTTCCTAATGTTTTGTACACTCAGTGTATATTGCAGTTAGCATCCTCGCTTTACATAAGTCAAGATAGTAGAGCAACAAGACATTGCTAGTGGCTTTCAGGCATCCAAGGATGACTGCCTGCCTGCCTGCCTCCTGCTGCCTGCCTGCGTGCCTGCGCCGTGCCTGCCTGCCGCCTGCCTGCCTGCCTGCGTGCCTGCCTGCCTGCCTGCCGTGCGTGCCCTGCCTGCCTGCCTGCCTGCTGCGTGCCTGCCCTGCCGGTGCCTGCCTGCCTGCCTGCGTGCCCTGCCTGCCTGCCTGCCTGCCTGCCTGCCTGCGTGCCTGCCTGCCCTGCGTCCTGCCTGCCTGCCTGCGTGCCTGGCCTGCCTGCCTGCCTGCCCTGCCCTGCCTGCCTGCATGCCTGCCTGCGTGCTGCCTGCCGTGCCTGCCTGCCTGCCTGCCTGTGCCTGCCTGCCTGCCTGCCTGCCTGCGTGGCCTGCCTGCGTGCCTGCCTGCCTGCCTGCCTGCCTGGTGCCTGCCTGCCCTGGCCTCTGCCTGCCTGCCTGCCTGCCTGCGTGCCTGCCTGCCTGCCTGCCTGCGCGTGCCTGCCTGCCTGCCTGCCTGCCGTGCCTGCCTGCCTGCGTGCCTGCCTGCCTGCCTGCGTGTAGCACGCCGCCGGGGTGGGGGTACTCCATGTTTATGTGCCTGTGGGCTCCTCCTCTCTGATCTGCTGGAGTTTTCTCTACGCAACGGGACTCTCAACCCACGGCCTCCATAAAGCCTGTAGCTATGTATGCTACGTATGTTTGTGGTGGTTGTCTGTCTGCATTTATGTATTGTCCCCCTCTATGTCTGTGTGTTTGTCTGTCTGCCTGTCCTACAATTAGGCTTCTAAGCGACCCCATTGAAGATAAAGCCCGTTGTTAAATACATTCTGGAATATGAATGTCATTCTCTTCAAGGTGATCGTATCCTGAATAAGTACACAAAAGGTAGAAATATGTAATATCCTTCTTTTTGTCCTATTATTGGGTGTTATTCTAAAGACTGGCTATTATTGTAGTGAACTCTGTCCCTAAATAAGACCACATTTGGTTGGTCCAGACCAGGGCAAATCTGAAAACAATCATAGAGTTTGGACATCAAGTACGGCCACACAGTAGAAGCAAAGTGCAAGTAGAGTACAGTAACGTAGATATGTCACGTTATTAAGGAGAGTACAGTTACAATATACTTGTACTTACTCTAGTGCTTGCTTTTACCTGCACTGTTACTGAAAACTCTACTGTACTTTTCTTCACTGCTACTGTTCTCTACTGTGCGATCCACTGTACTGTTCTCTACTGTGCTCCACTGTACTTTCTCTACTGTGGCTCCACTGTACTGTTCTCTACTGTGCTCCACTGTTACTGTTCTCATACTGTGCTCCACATGACTGTGGCTGTGGCAACTTGTGAAACATAGAAGCGGAGAAGCAGTTAAGCAGGGAAACGCAACTGTGGTTCCTGTGACTATCTATGATTTCCCATTGTAGCCAATACAACTTGCAGTAATTCCCGTTATCCGATTTAGGTAACAGAATTATGACGTTTAAACCACTTAAGAATTCAGAACAACACTAATAATTGGTAAGGTCTAACCACTATTTGTACTTTTCCCCTTGTTCACGGCCCTGACTTAGTTTATATTTATGTTTTTCTTTATTTTTTGGTTTTAGGTCAGGGCGTGACAAGGGTGATTTGTTTAGTTATTTGTTAATGTCCTAGGGGTTTTAGTCCTTGTCAGTAGGGTTTTGTTATCTATGTGGGATTTTGTATGTCATAGGGGTTGTAAGTTTATGGTGGCCTGAAATTGGTCACAATCAGAGACAGCTGTTTCTCGTTGTCTTCTGATTGGGGAGCCTATTTAGGTTGCCATCTTTCTCCATGTTGGTTTTGTGGGTAGTTGAATTCTATTTTATGTGATACCTGACAGAACTGTTGCGTTTTTGTTCGCTTTAGTTTTTTGTGTTCAGATGTTTCAGGTTAATAAACATCATGAACACGTTACCACGCTGTGCTTTGGTTCTAATCCCTTCTTTCTCAGAGCGAAATCGTTAAAGAACTACCCACCCCAACGGACCAAGCAGCGTGGTATGGAGGAGCCAGAGGGTTCAGGACTCCTGGACTTGGGAGGAGATATTGGACGGTAAGGGACCCTGAGACAGGCTGGGGGAATATCGCTGCCGAAAGAAGAGCTGGAGCGGCGATATGAGGCAAGGCAGCGTAGCAGGCACGAGAGGCAGCCCCCAAAATTCTTTTTTGGGGGGGGCACAGGGGAGATTGGCCGGAGTCAGGCGATGAGACCTGAGCCACTCCCGTGCTTTACCGGAAGCAAGCGTAGTACTGGTCAGGCAGCCGTGTTATGCCGATGACCGCACGGTGTCGCCTAGTGCGTGCTCATAGCCCGGAGCGCTATAGGCCAGCCCTGCCCCGCAAGTGCCATGTATGCGAGAGTAGGCATCCAGCCAGGGCGGATTGTGGGCCAGCTCAGCGTGTTTGGTCTCCGGTGCGCCGTTTTTCGGCCGACAGGGTATCCTGCGCCGGCTCTGCGTACTGTGTCTCCGGGTTGCGCTGGGAGGGTGCTGTTCGTCCTATGCCTGCGCGTCCGCCCGTGCCGGGCGGAAAGTGGGCATTGAAGCCTAATGGAAGAGGTGCGAGCGGTAAGCCACCAAGAATCTCCAGTGCTCCCCCCACAGCCCGGTTCGCACCTGTGCCTGCACTCTGGAGAGGCCGGGCCTAAGTGGGCCATTCAAGCCTGGAGGAGTGGTGCCAAGGCGCGCACCAGAGCTCGCAAGTGCTCCCCCACAGCCCGGGTTCAATCCGGTGCCTTCCTCTACGCACCAGGCCTCCCTGTAGTCCTCACCAGCCTGGTGGGCCCGTGGCAGCCGCCACGCACCAAGGCTGTCCTTCTTGCGTCTCCTCCTCCAAGAGTCTTCCTCCAGTCCGGACCCTCCAGAGTCTTCTCGCAGTCCGGACCCTCAGGAGTAATTCATCCAGTCCGGACCCTCCAGAGTTCTTCCTCCAGTCCGGACCCCTTCCAGAGTCTTCCTCCTGTCCGCGGAGCAGCCAAGAGTCTTCCTCCTGTCGCGGAGCCGCCAGAGTCTTCCGTCTGTCCGGAGCCCGCCAGAGTCTTCCTCCTGTCCGGAGCGCCAGAGTCTTCCTCCTGTCCCGGAGCCGCCAGAGTCGCCCTCCTGTCCGGGGCCCGCTGCAAGGGTCCCCAAGTCCGGGTCGGCGGTGAGGGGTCCCCAGTCCGGGGTCGGCGCGAGGGTCCCTGCTCCAGAAGGCGCCAACCGAGTGGGCCAAGACTAAGGTGGAGCGGGGTCCACGTCCCGCGCCAGAGCCGGCACTGCAGGATAGATGCCACCCAGACCCTCCCCTATATTTTTAGGTTTTGGGGGGGGCACTGTCACGCCCCCTGAACTTTAGTTTATAATTTGTTTTCTTTAAAATTTTTTTGGTTAGGTCAGGGTGTCACAAGTGTGTTTGTTTAGTTTTGTAATTGTCTAGGGTTTAATATTGATCCTTGTATTGGTCTTCTAAGGTTTTATGTTGGCCTTGAAATTGGTTCCCAATCAGAGACAGCTGTTTCTCGTTGTCTCTGATTGGGGAACCTATTTAAAGGTTTGCCATTTACCATGTTGGTTTTGTGGTAAGTTTTCTGTTTTTGTGTGATTAACTGGGACAGAACTGTTGCAATTTTGTTCCACCTTTGTTTTTTGTTTCAAGTGTTCAGGTTGTAATAAACATGCATGAACACGTAAACCACGCTGCGCTTTGGTCTATCCTTCTTCCTCAGGACGAACATCGTGACAACTTCTGTGAGTGTCCCACAAAGATATGTAAGGTTTTTGGTACAGAATCACAAGACAACATATCTTAAACTTACAGCAGGCAAATTATTTCTCCAAAACTAAAATTACAGTGGTTTGATATTAGTTGGCAGGGGTCCTTTACTTCAACATTGTGTTTTTAGGTATTTCTAATACTTCTATAATACAAAAGTATGTGGATATCTTTTCAAACAATAATCAAATTTATTTGCCATATGCGCCGAATAGAACAGGTGTAGACCTTACAGTTGAAATGCTTAATTACAAGGCCTTAACCAACAATGCAGTTCAAGAAATAGGTTAAGAAATATTTTTAACTAAATAAACTAAAGTAAAAAGTAACAAAATAACAATAACAAGGCTATATAACAGGGGGTAAACATACCCAAGGTCATGTGCGGGGGTACAGGTTAGTCGAAGATCAATTGTACATGTAGGTAGGGGTAAAGTGACTATGCTTAGGAGCTTGGCCAGTAATGTACTGGAGCCGACGCACTACCTGCTGTAGTGCCTTATGGGTCGGATGCCGCAGCAGTTGCCATACAAGGCGGTGATGCAACCGGTCCAAGAATGTTTCGATGGTGGCAGCTGTTTAAACTTTTTGACGTTCTGGGGACCCATGCCAAAATCTTTTCAGTTTCCTGAGGGGGGAAAAAGATGTTGTCCGTTCCCTCTTCACGACTGTAATTGGTGTGTTTGGACCATGATAGTTTGTTGGGGATGTGGACACCAAGGAACTTGAAAAACTCTTGTGACCAATGTGAGTTCTACGGGGCGGTAATTTAGGCAGGTTACCTTCGCTTCTTGGCAACAGGGACATGGGTGGTTTCTGCTTGACATGGTAGGTATTACGTACTCAGTCTGGAAGAGGTTGAAAATGTCAGTGAAAAAACACTTTACAGTTGTTCCGCGCAATGCTCTGAGTACTCGTTCCTGGTAATCCGTGTGCCGGGCCTTTTTGAAAGTTGACCTGTTTAAAAGGTCTTGCTCACAGAGTGGTGATCAACACAGTCGTCCGGAACAGCTGGTTTGCAACCTCCATACAGGCATTTAAGCGTTGTCTGGTGGCTCGCGTCACTGGTTTCCCTTGTTGTCCGTAATAGTTTGCAAGCCCTGCCCGACGAGTGTCCAGAGCCGGTGTAGTAGGATTCAATCTTAGTCTTGTATTGATGCTTTTGCATGTTTTGTGGGTTCGTCTGAGGGCATAGCGGGAATTTTTTTATAAGCGTCGCGGATTAGTCTTCCTGCTCCTTGAAGCGGCAGCTCTAGCTTAGCTCGGTGTGGATGTTGCCTGTAATCCATGGATCTGGTTGGGATATGTATGAAATGGTCACTGTGGGGACAACATCGTTGAGCACTTTATTGAACAAAGCCGGTGGACTTGAGGTTGGGTTATACAGCTTATCATGAGTTACCTGCCATGCGAAGCAATAAATTGAGACTTCTTTATTATTAGAAACATCGCGCACTAGCTGTTATTGACAAATAGACACACACCACCAACACCCTCGTCTTACCAAGATGTAGTTGTTCTGTCCTGCCGATGCACGGGAAAACCGAGCCAAGTGTACAGTATATTATCCGTGTGTCGTTTCAGCCACGACTTTGGTGATAACATAAAGGATACTACAGTTTTTAATGTCCCGTAGTTAGGATCATCTCGAACGGAGATCATCCAGTTTAAATCTCCAAGTGATTGCACTTTGGGCCCTTAGAACGGATGGTAGAAGCGGGTAACCCCACTTGCCGACGAATTCTCGCAAGCACCGCCTGATTCTCCGCCGCTGTAATTTGCGTCTTTTCTTCACGCGAATGACAGAATTGGGCCTTGGAGAATCCGGAACATATTCCAGTCTGTGCTAGCAAACAGTCCTGTAGCGTTTAGAATACACATCATCTGACCGACTTCCGTTATTGAGCGAGTCAGCTGGTCTTCCTGCTTTAGTTTTTTGCCTTGTAAGCAGGAATCAGGAGAATACAGTATAATTATGGTCAGACTTTGCCAAATGGAGGTGGAGGAGAGCTTGTAAGCGTCTCTGTGTGTGGAGTAAAGGTGGTCTAGAGTTCTTTTTCCTCTGGTTGCAACGTGACACTGCTGGTAAAAATGAGAGTAAAAAGTTAAGTTTGCCTGCATTAAAGTCTCCGACGCACTAGGAGCGCAAGCTTTCTGGATGAGCATTTTCCTTGTTTGCTTATGGCCTTTTAACAGCTCGTTGGTGCTATTTTAGTGCAGCAATCGGTTTTTGAGCCCATAAAACGGCAACCATCCCTGGCACGATTATTAAATTCAATTAGTGGATTCTTCAATTTCAGCCACAGCTGTTGCTGACAGGCGTATAAAATCAAGCACATAGCCATGCAATCTCCATAGACAAACATTGGCCAGTAAGAATGGCATTACTCAGTGAACTTCAATGTGGCACCGTCATAGGAATGCCCACCTTTCCAAACATGTCAGTTCGTCAAATTTCTTCCCCGCTAAGCTTGCCACCGGTCAACTGTAAATGCTGTTTATTGTGAGTGGGAAACGGTTTAGGAGCAAAAACATCTCAGCCGCAAAGTGGTAGGCCACAGAAGCTCACAGAATGGGACACCGAGTGCTGAAGAAGCATAGCGCGTAAACATTTCTGTCCTCAGTTGAACATTCTTACTGAGTTCTAAACTGCCTCTGGAAGCAAACAATCAGCCCAAGTATGTTCGTCGGCAGCTCATGAAATGGGTTTCCATGGCCAAGCAGCCGGGACACAAAACAATTTACCATGGCGCAATGCTAAGCATCGGCTGGATGGTGGTAAAGCTTGCCGCCATTGACTCTGAAGCGTGGAAATGCGTTCTCTGGAGTGATGAATCACAGCTTCCCCCATTTGCAGTCCCGACGAACTAATCTGGGTTTGGCGGATGAAGGAGAAACGCTACCTGCCCGAAATGCATAGTGCCACTGTAAAGTTTGGCGGAGGAGGAAATAATGGTCTGGGCTGTTTTTTCATGGTTCAGGTTTTAGGCCCCGTAGTTCTTAGTGGAGGGAAATCTTAAACGCTACAGCATACAATTGACATTCTAAACAATTCTGTGCTCAATTTTGATGCAACAGTTTGGGAAAGGCCCTTTCCTGTTTCAGCATGACAATGCTCCATGCAAAAAGCAAGGTCATTCACAAATTATTTGTCAGATTGGGTTGTGGAAGAACTTGACTGGCCCTACAAAGAGCCCTGCTCAACCCGCATCGAACACGCGTTGGGATGAATTGGATTGCAGAGACTGCGAAGCCGGCCTATTGCATCAGGCCCGACCTCACTAATGCTCTTGTGGCTGAATGGAATCAAGTCTCGCGCGCAATGTTCCAACATCAGTGGAAAAAGCCTTCCCAGAAGAGTGGAGGGCTGTTATACGCAGCAAAGGGGGCAAAAACTCCAATTTAATGCCCATGATTTTGGAATGAGATGTTTCGATGAGCAGGGTGCCCAAATACTTTTGGTCATGTAGTGGAAACCTTTTTAAGACTTTTTTGGTACATGTTGTTCAAGTTTTTTCTTTGTATTATATTTACCGAGATCTAATGTGTTATATTCCTACATGAATTTAAACATTTCTACAAACTTCAAGTGTTTCCTTTAAAAGGTTATCGAAAGAATATCAAAGAATATCCTTGTATGTCATTTTAGGCAAAATTGGCAAAAAAAGGAGTCAAAGACCCCTTTTCCATCTGTTTGACCAGAAATCAAAGCATTGCTTAGTCCTAATCTTTAGAATGGAAAATTGGTTGAAAAATGTATATGCAATATATATATATTATAGGCTCTTAGCTTTGATTGACACCCAATTTGAACAATGCTTCCATAAACTTCACATGTTGGTGCGATGGGTCCTTTTACATGGAAATGCAGTAAGCAATATACATCATCATATCAAAGCAAGGCGTCCTTATCAACATCAGGCTAAATTTACATCCAAAAATGACAGTTGTCTCTTCCTAATGCAATGTGGACATTCCTCATGGAGACTAAAATTGGGAAACTTTTAGAATGTTCTTATTTGTTATAGAACCCTGTTTATAAATGATGATGATGTCATATTAATTAAGTCTGCCTTTAAATTCACTATAATTTCTTAAATAACATTCAATGTAAAGGTATGACATGTTCAAACATGCAAATATTTGTTGTCTCTAATTCAAATGGACTTGGATCTAATTCGTCCAGGCATCAGTAATGAAGGGGGAGTTGAGTGGATGAAGATCACAGCTTAAAGTGCAAGGTTGAGAGACAGAATACTATGAACGCAACAAAAGACACTGAGTATACCAACATTAGGAAGCACCTTCCTAATATTGAGTTGCCCGCCGCCTTTTGCCCCCATTCTTGATACAACAGGAAACTGGTTGGAATGTGAAAACCAGCAGCATTGCAGTTTTCTTGACACAAACCAGTGCACCTGGCACTACTCCATCCCCGTTCATAGGCACTTCCATTTTATGTCTTTTGCCCATTTCACCCTCTGAATGGCAAATATACACAATCCAATGTCTCAATTGTCTAAAGGGGTTAAATATCCTCATTTACCCTGTCTTCTCCCTCGCCTCAATCTACAGTGAGTTAAATTGTGGATTTAAACGAAGCGGACATCATAAAGGGATAAGAGCTTTTATCTGGATTTACCCTGGTCAGTCTATGTCATAAAAGAGCAGGTGTTTCCTTAGTTTTTGTACACTCAGTGTATATCCCACAGGATATACAATGATGCTGAGCTAGAATCAAAATCGCTTTATTGGCAACATTCCTCTCCCAACCCAGCCACAAGTATGCAAAGTATGCTGATGCACAAACACAAACAACACAATGCTTATCTTTCTTTCGTGACACACTACTATGAATAGTAGCAGAAGATAGATAGATAGATAGATAGATAGATAGATAGATAGATAGATAGATAGATAGATAGATAGATAGATAGATAGATAGATAGATAGATAGATAGGATGAAGAGAAGAAAGAATGAGAAATTGGGCAGAATATTCCTATTATTACAAACTCCATCCATACTAGAGGAGTGACCATTGGCTTCAACAACTTCTACTTCTGCTTTGTTTTCATCTCTTCATTTCCCTGTTTCCCTGGTCACCGTTGCTATGATACAGACTTACTACAGTAAGAAGTGGTCATATTATGGTCGAGTTAGTGACATCCATTCTTCCATTCAAACAGTAAGAGCAGCCATCTTCTAATTTATATCTTGATCTACACTGAGTGTACAAAACATTAGGAACCTGCTCTTTCCATGACATAGATTGACCAGGTGAATCAAGGTGAAAGCTATAATCCCTTATTGATGTCACCTGTTAAATCCACTTCAATCAGCGTAGATGAAGGGGAGGAGACAGGTTAAAGAATGATTTTTAAGCCTCGAGGCAATTGAGACATGGATTGTGTATTTGTGCAATTCAGAGGGTGAATGGGCAAGACAAAAGATTGAAGTGCCTTTGAATGGGGCGTGGTAGTAGGTACCAGGCGCACCGGTTTGAGTGTGTCAAGAACTGCAATGCTGCTGGGTTTTTCACACTCAACAGTTTCCCGTGTTTATCAAGAATGGTCCACCACCCAACGAACATCCAGCCAACTTGACACAACTGTGGGAAGCATTGGAGTCAACATGGGCGGGCATCTCTGTGGAACACTTTCAACACCTTGTACTCCATGCCCGACGAATTGAGGCTGTTCTGAGGGTTAAAGGGAGGGTGCAACTCAATATTAGGAAGGTGTTCCTAATGTTTTGTACACTCAGTGTATATTGCAGTAGCATCCTCGCTTTACATAAGTCAGATAGTAGAGCAACAAGACATTGCTAGTGGCTTTCAGGCATCCAAGGATGAGCCTGCCTGCCTGCCTGCCTGCCTGCCTGCCTGCCTGCGTGCCTGCGTGCCTGCCTGCCTGCCTGCCTGCCTGCCCGTGCTGCGCTCCCTGCGTGCGCTTCGTCGGCCTGCTGCCTGCCTGCCTGCCTGCCTGCCTGCGTGCCTGCCTGCCTGCCTGCGTGCGCGCCTGCCTGCCTGCCCTGCGTGCCTGCCCTGCCTGCCTGCCTGCCTGC
Source organism: Salvelinus sp. IW2-2015 (assembly GCF_002910315.2). Taxonomy (NCBI): domain Eukaryota; kingdom Metazoa; phylum Chordata; class Actinopteri; order Salmoniformes; family Salmonidae; genus Salvelinus; species Salvelinus sp. IW2-2015. The sequence goes on from NC_036851.1 coordinate 24,507,883, forward strand.
CTGCCCTGCCTGGCCTGCCTCTGCCTGCCTGCTGCCTGCCTGCATGCCTGCCTGCGTGCCTGCCTGCGTGCCTGCCTGCCTGCCTGCCTTGCCTCTGCCTGCCTGCCTGCCTGCCTGCCTGCCTGCCGTGCGCTGGCCTTGCCTGCGTTGCCTGCCTGCCCTGCCGTGCCTGCCTGCGTGCCTGCCTGCCTCTGCCTTGCTGCCTGGCCTGCCTGCGTGCCTGCCTGGCCTGCCTGCCTGCCGCGTGCCTGCCTGCCTGCCTGCCTGCCGTGCCTGCCTGCCTGCGCTGCCTGCCTGCCTGCCTGCGTGTAGCGAGGTGGGGTACTCCATGTTTATGTGCCTGTGGGCTCCTCCTCTCTGATCTGCTGGAGTTTTCTCTACGCAACGGACTCTCAACCCACGGCCTCCATAAAGCCTGTAGCTTATGTATGCTACGTATGTTTGTGGTGTGTCTGTCTGCATTTATGTATTGTCCCCCTCTATGTCTGTGTGTTTGTCTGTCTGCCTGTCCTACAATTAGGCTTCTAAGCGACCCCATTGAAGATAAATGCCCGTTTGTAAAATACATTCTGGAATATGAATGTCATTCTCTTCAAGGTGATGCTATCCTGAATAAGTACACAAAAGGTAGAAATATGTAATATCCCTTCTTTTTGTCCATTATTGGGTGTTATTCTAAAGACTGGCTATATTGTAGTGAACTCTGTCCCTAAATAAGACCACATTTGGTTGGTCCAGACCAGGGCAAATCTGAAAACAATCATAGGATTTGGACATCACAGTTACGGCACCACAGTAGAAGCAAAGTGCAAGTAGGGTACAGTACAGTAGATATGTCACGTTATTTTAAGGAGAGTACAGTACAATATACTTGTACTTACCTAGTGCTGCTTTACTGCACTGTACTGAAAACTCTACTGTACTTTTCTTCACTTGTACATGTTCTCTACTGTGCTCCACTGTACTGTTCTCTACTGTGCTCCACTGTACTGTTCTCTACTGTGCTCCACTGTACTGTTCTCTACTGTGCTCCACTGTACTGTGCTGTGCAAACTTGTGAAACATAGAAGGGAGAACAGTAGCAGGGGAACCAACTGTGGTTTGTGACTATTATGATTTCCCATTGTAGCCAATACAATTGCAGTAATTCCGTTACCGATTTGGTAACAGAATTATGAGTTTTAACCACTTAAGAATTCAGAAACAAACACTAACTAATTGGTAGGTCTACCACTATTTGTTACTTCTGTCACGCCCTGACTTTAGTTATATTTGTTTTCTTTATTTTTTGGTTAGGTCAGGGTGTGACAAGGGTGGTTTGTTTAGTTTTTGTATTGTCTAGGGGTTTTAGTCTTGTCTAGGGTTTTTGTTATCTATGGGGATTTTGTATGGTCTAGGGGTTTGTAAGTTTATGGTGGCCTGAATTGGTTCACAATCAGAGACAGCTGTTTCTCGTTGTCTCTGATTGGGGAGCCTATTTAGGTTGCCATTTTCCATGTTGGTTTTGTGGGTAGTTGTATTCTATTTTATGTGATTACCTGACAGAACTGTTGCGTTTTGTTCCGCTTTAGTTTTTTGTGTTCAGTGTTCAGGTTATAATAAACATCATGAACACGTACCACGCTGTGCTTTGGTCTAATCCTTCTTTCTCAGACGAACATCGTTAAAGAACTACCCACCACCAACGGACCAAGCAGCGTGGTATGGAGGAGCAGAGGGTTCAGGACTCCTGGACTTGGGAGGAGATATTGGACGGTAAGGGACCCTGGAGACAGGCTGGGGAATATCGCTGCCCGAAAGAAGAGCTGGAGGCGGCGATATGAGGCAAGGCAGCGTAGCAGGCACGAGAGGCAGCCCCCAAATTCTTTTTTGGGGGGGCACACGGGGAGATTGGCGGAGTCAGGCGATAGACCTGAGCCAACTCCCCGTGCTTACCGGAAGCAGCGTAGTACTGGTCAGGCACCGTGTTATGCGATGAACCGCACGGTGTCGCCAGTGCGTGCTCATAGCCCGGAGCGCTATAGGCCAGCCCCCCGCAAGTGCCATGCGAGAGTAGGCATCCAGCCAGGGCGGATTGTGCCAGCTCAGCGTGTTTGGTCTCCGGTGCGCCGTTTCGGCCCAGGGTATCCTGCGCCGGCTCTGCGTACTGTGTCTC
>NC_036851.1:24510637-24526539 GCF_002910315.2 Salvelinus sp. IW2-2015
CCTCCTGTCCGGAGCCGCCAGAGTCTTCCTCCTGTCCGGAGCCGCCAGAGTCGCCCTCCTGTCCGGGGCCCGCTGCAAGGGTCCCCAGTCCGGGGTCGGCGGTGAGGGTCCCCAGTCCGGGGTCGGCGGCGAGGGTCCCTGCTCCAGAGGCGCCACCGAAGTGGGCCAAGACTAAGGTGGAGCGGGGTCCACGTCCCGCGCCAGAGCCGCCACTGCAGATAGATGCCCACCCAGACCCTCCCCTATATTTTTAGGTTTTGGGGGGGGGCACTGTCACGCCCTGACTTTAGTTATATTTGTTTTCTTTATTTTTTGGTTAGGTCAGGGTGTCACAAGTGTGGTTTGTTTAGTTTTTGTATTGTCTAGGGTTTATATTGTCTTGTATTGTCTTCTAGGTTTATGTTGGCCTGAATTGGTTCCCAATCAGAGACAGCTGTTTCTCGTTGTCTCTGATTGGGGAACCTATTTAGGTTGCCATTTACCATGTTGGTTTTGTGGGTAGTTTTCTGTTTTGTGTGATTAACTGACAGAACTGTTGCATTTTGTTCCACCTTTGTTTTTTGTTTCAGTGTTCAGGTTGTAATAAACATCATGAACACGTACCACGCTGCGCTTTGGTCTAATCCTTCTTCCTCAGACGAACATCGTGACAACTTCTGTGAGTTGTCACAAAGATATGTAGGTTTTTGGTAACAGAATCACAAGACAACATATCTTAAACTTACAGCAGGCAAATTATTTCTCCAAAACTAAATATAAGTGTTGATATTAGTTGGCAGGGGTCTTTACTTCAACATTGTGTTTTTATGTATTTCTAATACATTCTATATACAAAAGTATGTGGATATCTTTTCAAACAAATAATCAAATTTTATTTGCCATATGCGCCGAATAGAACAGGTGTAGACCTTACAGTGAAATGCTTACTTACAAGGCCTTAACCAACAATGCAGTTCAAGAAATAGGGTTAAGAAAATATTTACTAAATAAACTAAAGTAAAAAGTAACAAAATAACAATAACAAGGCTATATACAGGGGGTACCACTACCAGGTCAATGTGCGGGGGTACAGGTTAGTCGAGATCAATTGTACATGTAGGTAGGGGTAAAGTGACTATGCTTAGGAAGCTTGGCCCCAGTAATGTACTGGACCGTACGCACTACCTGCTGTAGTGCCTTATGGTCGGATGCCGAGCAGTTGCCATACAAGGCGGTGATGCAACCGGTCAAGATGTTCTCGATGGTGCAGCTGTTAAACTTTTGACGTTCTGGGGACCCATGCCAAATCTTTTCAGTTTCCTGAGGGGGAAAAGATGTTGTCGTTCCCTCTTCACGACTGTCTTGGTGTGTTTGGACCATGATAGTTTGTTGGGGATGTGGACACCAAGGAACTTGAAACTCTTGACCAATGTGAGTGCTACGGGGCGGTAATTTAGGCAGGTTACCTTCGCTTTCTTGGGCACAGGGACTATGGTGGTCTGCTTGAAACATGTAGGTATTACGTACTCAGTCATGGAGAGGTTGAAAATGTCAGTGAAAACACTTTACAGTTGTTCCGCGCATGCTCTGAGTACTCGTCCTGGTAATCCGTCTGCCGGGCCTTTTGAAAGTTGACCTGTTTAAAGGTCTTGCTCACAGAGTGTGATCACACAGTCGTCCGGAACAGCTGGTGCACTCATACAGGCATTTAGCTTGTCTGGTAGGCTCGCGTCACTGGGTTTCCCTTTGTTGTCCGTAATAGTTTGCAAGCCCTGCCCCGACGAGTGTCAGAGCCGGTGTAGTAGGATTCAATCTTAGTCTTGTATTGATGCTTTGCATGTTTGATGGTTCGTCTGAGGGCATAGCGGGATTTTTTATAAGCGTCCGGATTAGTCTCCTGCTCCTTGAAAGCGGCAGCTCTAGCCTTTAGCTCGGTGTGGATGTTGCCTGTAATCCATGGATTCTGGTTGGGATATGTATGAATGGTCACTGTGGGGACAACATCGTTGATGCACTTATTGACAAAGCCGGTGACTGAGGTGGTATACAGCTTATCATGAGTTACTCTGCCTCATGCGAGCAATAAATTGAGACTTCCTTTATTATTAGACATCGCGCACTAGCTGTTATTGACAAATAGACACACACCACCACCCCTCGTCTTACCAGATGTAGTTGTTCTGTCCTGCCGATGCACGGAAAACCGAGCCAAGTGTACAGTATATTATCCGTGTCGTCGTTCAGCCACGACTTGGTGAAACATAGGATACTACAGTTTTTAATGTCCCGTAGTTAGGATCATCTCGAACGGAGATCATCCAGTTTAATCTCCAGTGATTGCACTTTGGCCCTTAGAACGGATGGTAGAAGCGGGTTACCCACTTGCCGACGAATTCTCGCAAGGCACCCTGATCTCCGCCGCTGTATTTGCGTCTTTTTTTCACGCGAATGACAGGGATTTGGGCCTGGATGAATCCCGGAACATATTCCAGTCTGTGCTAGCAAAACAGTCCTGTAGCGTAGCATACACATCATCTGACCACTTCCGTATTGAGCGAGTCACTGGTACTTCCTGCTTTAGTTTTTGCTTGTAAGCAGGAATCAGGAGAATACAGTATAATTATGGTCAGATTTGCCAAATGGAGGTGGAGGGAGAGCTTTGTAAGCGTCTCTGTGTGTGGAGTAAAGGTGGTCTAGAGTTCTTTTTCCTCTGGTTGCACGTGACATGCTGGTAAAAATGAGGTAAAACAGATTTAAGTTTGCCTGCATTAAAGTCTCCGACCACTAGGAGCGCAGCTTCTGGATGAGCATTTTCTTGTTTGCTTATGGCCTTATACAGCTCGTTGAGTGCTATTTTAGTGCCAGCATCGGTTTTTGAGCCCATAAAACGGCAACCATCCCCTGGCACCATTATTAAGTTCAAATTAGTGGATTCTTCAATTTCAGCCACAGCTGTTGCTGACAGGCGTATAAAATCAAGCACATAGCCATGCAATCTCCATAGACAAACATTGGCAGTAGAATGGCATTACTCAGTGACTTTCAATGTGGCACCGTCATAGGATGCCACCTTTCCAACATGTCAGTTCGTCAAATTTCTTCCCCGCTAGAGCTGCCCCGGTCAACTGTAAATGCTGTTATTGTGAAGTGGAAACGTTTAGGAGCAACAACATCTCAGCCGCAAAGTGGTAGGCCACAGAAGCTCACAGAATGGGACCACCGAGTGCTGAAGAGCATAGCGCGTAAACATTGTCTGTCCTCGGTTGCAACATTCATTACTGAGTTCTAAACTGCCTCTGGAAGCAACATCAGCCCAAGTACTGTTCGTCGGCAGCTTCATGAAATGGGTTTCCATGGCCAAGCAGCCGCACACAAAACAAAGTTTACCATGCGCAATGCTAAGCATCGGCTGGAGTGGTGTAAAGCTTGCCGCCATTGGACTCTGAAGCAGTGGAAATGCGTTCTCTGGAGTGATGAATCACGCTTCCCCATCTTGCAGTCCGACGAACTAATCTGGGTTTGGCGGATGACAGGAGAACGCTACCTGCCCGAATGCATAGTGCCAACTGTAAAGTTTGGCGGAGGAGGAATAATGGTCTGGGGCTGTTTTTCATGGTTCAGGTTAGGCCCCGTAGTTCTAGTGGAGGGAAATCTTAACGCTACAGCATACAATGACATTCTAAACAATTCTGTGCTTCCAATTTTGATGCAACAGTTTGGGAAGGCCCTTTCCTGTTTCAGCATGACAATGCCTCCATGCAAAAAGCAAGGTCCATTCACAAATTATTTGTCAAGATTGGTGTGGAAGAACTTGACTGGCCTACACAGAGCCCTGACCTCAACCCCATCGAACACCGTTGGGATGAATTGGATTGCAGACTGCGAGCCAGGCCTAATTGCATCAGTGCCCGACCTCACTAATGCTCTTGTGGCTGAATGGAATCAAGTCTCCGCAGCAATGTTCCAACATCTAGTGGAAAGCCTTCCCAGAAGAGTGGAGGCTGTTATAGCAGCAAAGGGGGCACCAACTCCAATTTAATGCCCATGATTTTGGAATGAGATGTTCGATGAGCAGGTGCCCAAATACTTTTGGTCATGTAGTGAACCTTTTAAGACTTTTTCTGGTACATGTTGTTCAAGTTTTTTTCTTTGTATTATATTTTACCAGATCTAATGTGTTATATTCTCCTACATGAATTTAACATTTCTACAAACTTCAAAGTGTTTCCTTTAAAATGGTATCAAGAATATCAAGAATATCCTTGTATGTCATTTTAGGCAAAAATTGGCAAAAAAGGAGTCAAAGACCCCTTTTCCATCTGTTTGACCAGAAATCAAAGCATTTGCTTAGTCCTAATCTTTAGAATGGAAAATGGTTGAAAAATGTATATGCATATATATATATATATAGGCTCTTAGCTTTGATTTGACACCCAATTTGACATGCTCCTATAAACTTCACATGTTGGTGCTGATGGGTCCTTTTACATGGAAATGCCAGTAAGCAATATCACATCATCATACAAAGCAAGGCGTCTTATCAACATCAGCTAAATTTAAATCATCCAAAAATGACATTGTCTCTTCCTAATGCAATGTGGACATTCCTCAATGGTAGACTAAAATTGGGAATTTAGAATGTTCTTATTTGTTATAGAACCCTGTTATAATGTATGATGATGTCATATTATTAAGTCTGCCTTTAAATTCACTATAATTTCTTAAATAACATCAATGTAAAGGGTATGACATGTTCAAACATGCAAATTATTTTGTTCTCTAATTCAAATGGACTTGGATCTATTCCTCCAGGCATCAGTAATGAGGGGGAGTTGAGTGGCACTGAAGATCACAGCTTACAGTGCAGGTTGAGAGACAGATACTATGACCAACAAAAGACACTGAGTATACCAAACATTAGGAACACCTTCCTAATATTGAGTTGCACCGCCCCTTTTGCCCCCATTCTTGATACACACAGGAAACTGTTGAGTGTGAAAACCCCAGCAGCATTGCAGTTCTTGACACAAACCAGTGCACCTGGCACCTACTACCATACCCCGTTCATAGGCACTTCCATTTTATGTCTTGCCCATTCACCCTCTGAATGGCAAATATACACAATCCATGTCTCAATTGTCTAAAGGGTTAAATATCCTCATTTACCCTGTCTTCTCCTCCTCATCTACAGTGATTAATGTGGATTTAACAAGCGACATCAATAAGGGATCAGAGCTTTTATCTGGATTTACCTGGTCAGTCTATGTCATGAAAAGAGCAGGTGTTCCTTATGTTTTGTACACTCAGTGTATATCCCCAGGATATACAATGATGCTGTAGCTAGATCAAAAATCGCTTTATTGGCACACATTTCTCCCACCCACACACAAGTATGCAAGTATGCTGCATGCACAAACACAAACACACAATGCTTATCTTTCTTTCGTGACACACTAACTATGAATAGTAGCAAGAAAGATGTTGACAACAAAGTACCCTCTGTTGTTGTGTATCTCATTCACACCAGGGAGTGAAATCTACCTTCAGGGAATTCCTCAACAGAAGAGAAAGACTTGGCCCACTGGTCACAGATGTTAGTCAGTTCAAAGTCTAGTTTTGATTTACATTTGGTTGAGTTATCAACTGTCCTGAATTCAACGTGAAGAAAAAAATTGCACCATGTCATTGGATTTAGGTGAGTGTGTTTTTTAATTATTTGGAATCAATGTATTGTTTTCTTATAATACTGGCATGGCATATAGCAGACGCTCTTCAGACCGCCTTGCAGTATGTTCCGCGTAGAATCATAATCAATCAACTCTCCATCGTCTACAGCGTGTAAAAAACAACATCACATTGTGGCTGACCGCACAGACTGCGGGGTTGCGTGCGTGAGGAGGAATCGCACCACAGATGATACACGGACGATTTCGTGCTTTACCAGCGTGTGTGTGTGGGATGCCTGAGCTGAGAAAGCATCTGAATTCCTCCAGCGTGAAGCTCTCACAACCACTCAGATCCTGTTACGCTCAGCCGCGTAAACCTGCTACCCAGGGGAGACGCTGACACGCAAAGCAACGAAGAAAACAACATTCTCACGTACTGTATCTAAACAAACACACTCGTTTGCATTATATCCCCATATTTTCAAACCTGCTCTCGGTAACCGTTTGTCATCGAGCTGAAGTCTGGCTGCCTGTAGCCTATCTCAGCATCGCTTCAGTGTCCGTGTTTTCAGGACAGGACAGGACTGGGAGAGAGCGAGAGATGAAAAAGGGGAAAGCTCCTCCATCTCTCTATTCCTCCATCCCCTTACCTGAATCCAACGTCTTATCTCGCTCTCCCTTTTTTCGAGGTCAACAACAACCACAGAATCATCACCTTATTTCTCTCTTACCTTCCGGCTTGTTTTCGGCAGCCATTTCCCCTCCGCGCGCCTCATCCCTCCTCCTCCTCCTCCTCCTCGCGACCTGGGGGGGACCACGCGCGTGCACGGCGAGGACAACTCAAGGAGGGGGGCGGGGCGCAATGGGCGAGCCCGCTCAACACAGCTACTCTATTGGTTAGAGGCGTGATGATTGACAGAGGGGCTCCTCGGTGATGCCTCGTGAACTCGCAGAATCCATATTGCTCTGTGTGAGTCCATCATTCCAGTTTTGTATCTAGCTAACTTTGTCTCCGCCCCCAATCGCTCTCTCTCTCTCTCTCTCTCTCTCTCTCTCTCTCTCTCTCTCTCTCTCTCTCTCTCTCTCTCTCTCTCTCTCTCTCTCTCTCTCTCTCTCTCCCTCTCTCTCTCAGCCACAGAGGCGATGTGAGGAGACACAACCAAATTCCGCCATCAGTACACATCTGCCAAAGCCCTCTGATAGCCTACTGAATATGATTGCAGGTCGTTGTTGTAAATGGGTTCACAATGACTTATGAGGCCAACTCAAACATAAGTATTTCTGTAAACAACACGCAGTTTCTTCCTTTTTACTGGTCTAGGCCTAGTCTGGATACCAGTATTTTTAGATAACATTCCACTCCTTGCCTCTCCTGTCATTTGGGAAATAGATGAACAGAGAAGGCAACCAGGCTAGTCTAGGCCTATTTCACTAAAACTGATTCTATTCAGGAAATAAAGTGAAATCCAATTAATTAATTTTCATTATTTACAGAGACACATGATTGCTTCATTCTAATTCCAAGCCCAGGTCGATAGCAAGGGCCTAATCGGTCTTTAACCTTGCATTTCTCTCAGGTCTTTCTGTGAGATAGTTGTATTAGCCTATGACCTATCAAGCAATCAGGAGCCAATTCATGAATAAATAACTTGTTTAATTAAAAAACAGATTAATGGACATACATCATTGTTTTGGTTCATGTAAGCCTACAAGGGTAATTGGTTCAAATATTTCCACGCCAGTGGCCAAAGCTGAATTGCGAGGCCTAAACTGTCATCATTAACGGCAGCCGTTACTGGTAATGATCACCCATGCCCTGCAGCACTCACTGCCATCAAACACAGTGCGGCAACGCAACCTTTAAACGTTGCGTAAAGGTGTGTCATAGAATCATAAAGGAAAATTAGAAATATAAAACGTTCCCACAAGGCAACCACTAAATGCAAATCACGGAAGGAACAGGAAGAAGCCTGGCTCAAACTAATAGCTTAAGTAACCCTATTTAGGTAGAGCTGTTGTGCACTCTTTCTATGTAAATGCCTCTGTCAAAGGGTTTATGGCATTTGATGTAGTGCTTTTTGTCGCATGGGAAACTCAAGCCCTGCCCTGGCAGTCCCTTTATCACTACATAGGCTACGTTAGAAGTTTCAGAACCATGGACAGCACACACTTTCACCTTGATATACTGTTTTCAATGACAGGATGTCTGCAGCCCGCCTGGCCACACAGCGGCGCTAGTGCAGACACGCACAGACCAATGAGCACACAGAACACTGGTATGGGAGGGGAAGGAGGCGGGGCCGAACCAGCGCAAAGATGGCGGCGGCCTTAGACGATGAATTAGAGTTGGATAACCAAGACTATTATTCTCTTCTCAACGTCAGGAAAGAGGTAAGGTGTTTGTGTATTTACATAATGTGCTCGTTTAAACCTTTTATCCCACTGTAACGGTAATGTTCAACACGGATTCGATTGGGCATCGCGTTCGGCGAGACAGCTGATGACATTCGCCCGGTCGGTCCATCACTCCCATCACATCGACTCGAGGGATGCTGCAAGACAGACATAGCTGTCAGACGTAGCTACCTGTCAATATTGTTTCTTGAGACGACAACAAAGGTAGTAGTCGAATAATATTATCAGTTAATTGTTTTGTTCGCTGAATTGATAAAATGTGACACTCGCTGTTAGGAGCCCAGATTTCCATTGCGATTAACGTTACGGCATTTAGCTAGATATACAGTGTAAACAGGGCCAACGGGCATTGGCTCTCGTTTACTCATTTGTCACTGCTGGTGTTACATGGTTCTTCGGAGGTGTGTATGTCCCCTGGTGCACAGATAAATAACCTGTAGTTTCTTTTCTTTATATAGTTTTAATGTCACATGCAGTGAAATGCCTTTCTTGCAAACTCAAAACCGAACATTGCAATAATCAATAACAATGTATTACTATAAAAAACACATGAGAAATAAGAATAGGAAATATGAAATACACATTCAAGTAAGTAAGTAAGCATACAGGAAATATTTTAAAAAATCAGATCCAATATCATATTTACATGTGCAGGGATACTGGAGTGATGGAGATAGTTATGAATAGGGGTAATGGGACCAGGAAACAGGATATAAGATTAACAGAGTAGCAGCAGCTTGTATGTGGGTGTGTGGGTGTGTAGAGTCAGTATAAATGTATGTGCATATTATGTGTGAGTGAACAAATTATGGAGTGAGTGTTTTGGAATGACAGTGTGTGCATTGAGACAGTGCAAAGATTGAAATGAAAGGTCAATAAAGATACAAGGTAAACTCCGATAGTCCATGTTGCTATTTTGTTAGCTATTTATCAGTCATATTGCTTGGCAATAAAAGCTGTTCAAGAGCCTATTGGTGTCAGACTTGATGCACCGGTACCTCTTGCCATGTGGCAGCAGAGTAAATAGTCTATGGCTTGTGTGGTTGGAGTATGCATGCATTAGGCTATGTCTGCAGAAATCTATATTGTAATCTTTCTCTCTCTGTCCCCCCTCCATCCCCCCCTTCTCCCCAGGCCACTCAGGATGAGCTGAAGGCCTCCTATAGGAGGTTGTGTATGCTCTACCACCCAGACAAACACAGAGACCCAGAGCTGAAGAGTCAGGCAGAGCAGCTATTTAACCAGGTGCACCAGGCCTATGAGGGTAAGCAGTGCATTCCCTGTCACTGATTCTTCTTGACAAGCTGCTTGTCGTTTAATTGGACTGTTAAATGAGAGTATAAACCTCTCTCTCTCTCTCTTTTTCACTCCCTTGTCTCTGTCCAGTGTTGAGTGATCCTCAGTCCAGGGCCATCTATGACATCTTTGGGAAGAAAGGCCTGGAGGTGGAAGGCTGGGAGGTATGTTCAGCATATGTGTGTGTCAGGGTTTCTGTTAGCTGGTAATATTTTGCATTTTGGTATTTTGTTAGGATCCCCATTAGCTGTTGCGAAAGCAGCAGCTACTCCTCCTGGGGTCCACACAAAACATGAAACATGACATAATACAGAACATTAATAGACAAGAACTGCTCAAGGACAGAACTACATTAATTTTAAAGAAGGCACACATAGTCTACATATCAATACATACATACAAACAATCTAAATCAAATAGGGGAGAGGCGTTGTGCCGTGAGGGGTTGCTTTATCTGTTTTTTTAAACCAGGTTTGCTGTTCATTTGAGCAATATGAGATAGAATGGAGTTCCATGCAATAATGGCTTATATAATACTCTATGCTTTCTTGAATTTGTTCTGGATTTGGGGACTGTGAAAAGACCCCTGGTGGCATGTTTGGTGGGGTAAGTGTGTGTGTCAGAGCTGAGTGTAAGTTGACTATGCAAACAATTAGAGATTTTCAATACATTAATGTTTCTTATAAAAAGAAGCCGGCTTTTGTCCCGCCCCCCAAAAAAGAAAAGTTGATAAATACAATTGGCAATTGTCCGGGAGAATAAAAAAATCCAATTGCAAAATAATGCTTTTTAGCCTATTAATTGATGTGAATACTAGTCGGTGTAAATACATTTGAACAGTCATGCTTATCGGTCCATAGGTTCATTTACATAATTAAGTGGAATTAAATTGCGCGTGTGTATTTTCAATAGTCGTTATGATTCTTATTTATCACACGTGTACAGTGCACAGATACAGAGCCTAGTTTGAGCGGAAAATCTGTCAGACAGTGCGAGAGCTCCTGCTACAGCTCCTGAGTGAAACATGTGCTTTTATAAGCCCAATCATTGTTCAACAATTCTAAATTCAATCGCGTGGTAAACTGTTTTGATGGACACAATTAAAAATAGCTATTTTTCTTTCTCAACTGGTAATTCACGTGCACTTCCCGTTCATCTTTCAAGTGTTTAGGCATCGGCAGGCAGGCTTCAGCGTGTCACACACCACTTTGCAATGTGAGCTGGAGGCAGTATGCATTTTGAAAACATATACTTAATTGTGTGGCAATTATTTTATAAATACTTCCATATGCCATTGAAACAAGTAGGCTATTTCTCTCATGTTTTTATTGGTTTTCAAATAATTTTTCTTTCATTCTCTAGTAGCCAAAGGCACAATCCTAGTCATATTAGCAATCCATGCTAGTTGTTGCATCTTTAGATCTCCAATCTTTCTACATTTCTAATGGATCTTTTCATCTCTGTAACATGAAATCGCTCGTATGTGCAGTGCGCTTTTGACAACAGTGTTTTCCCGTTAATTGCATTATGGAACGAACATTTGGAAGTAGCCTAGTGCTGTGTACGCATTGCTGCAAAACTATAATGTGAAGAAATAATACTTGATCAACGTTTTAAGATAAACGTTGCATCAGCCTCAATGCTTTTTAAAGTTATTTTGATGAAATCAAATGTATTTATATAGCCCTTCGTACATCAGCTAATATCTCGAAGTGCTGTACAGAAACCCAGCCTAAAACCCCAAACAGCAAGCAATGCAGGTGTAGAAGCACGGTGGCTAGGAAAAACTCCCTAGAAAGGCCAAAACCTAGGAAGAAATCTAGAGAGGAACCAGGCTATGAGGGGTGGCCAGTCCTCTTCTGGCTGTGCCGGGTGGAGATTATAACAGAACATGGCCAAGATGTTCAAATGTTCATAAATGACCAGCATGGTCAAATAATAATCAGGAGTAAATGTCAGTTGGCTTTCATAGCCGATCATTAAGAGTATCTCTACCGCTCCTGCGGTCTCTAGAGAGTTGAAAACAGCAGGTCTGGGACAGGTAGCACGTCCGGTGGACAGGTCAGGGTTCCATAGCCGCAGGCAGAACAGTTGAAACTGGAACAGCAGCAAGGCCAGGTGGACTGGGGACAGCGAGGAGTCATCATGCCCGGTAGTCCTGACGCATGGTCCTAGGGCTCAGGTCCTCCGAGAGAGAGAAAGAAAGAGAGAAGGAGAGAATTAGAGAGAGCACACTTAAATTCACACAGGACACCGGATAAGACAGGAGAAGCACTCCAGATATAACAACTGACCCTACCCCCCGACACATAAACTACGCAGCATAAATACTGGAGGCTGAGACAGGAGGGGTCAGGAGACACTGTGGCCCATCCGAATGATACCCCCGCAGCCAAACAGGAAGGATATAACCCCACCCACTTTGCCAAAGCACAGCCCCCGCACCACTAGAGGGATATCTTCAACCACCAACTTACAATCCTGAGACAAGGCCGAGTATAGCCCACAAAGATCTCCACCACAGCACAAACCAAGGGGGGGCGCCAACCCAGACAGGAAGATCACGTCAGTAACTCAACCCACTCAAGTGACGCACCCCTCCTAGGGACGGCATGAAAGAGCACCAGTAAGCCAGTGCCTCAGCCCCTGTAATAGGATAAGAGGCAGAGAATCCCAGTGGAGAGAGGGGAACCGGCCAGGCAGAGACAGCAAGAGCGGTTCGTTGCTCCAGAGTCTTTAAGTCTTCAGTAAAGACTTAAAGGTTGAGACCGAGTCTGCGTCTCTCACATAGGTAGGCAGACCATTCCATAAAAATGGAGATCTATAGGAGAAAGCCCTGCCTCCAGCTGTTTGCTTAGAAATTCTAGGGACAATTAGGAGGCCTGCGTCTTGTGACCGTAGCATACGTGTAGGTATGTACGGCAGGACCAACTCGGAAAGATAGGTAGGAGCAAGCCCATGTAACGCTTTATAGGTTAACAGTAAAACTTTGAAATCAGCCCTTGCCTTAACAGGAAGCCAGTGTAGGGAAGCTAGCACTGGAGTAATATGATCAATATGATTTTGATGTACTGGTTGTATGAATTTGGGATTTGTCATTCCACAACTGTCCCAGAGTCTGTTGGGAATAGGCTATTTATTTCTCGCACAGAACAACAAACTGACCGATAGAATAGGTCAACTTTTCTACTATGGGGGATAGTAGATTGACATAGGCAAGTGATTTTGCTGTTCCTTTTTCCTTTCATCTTATTGGCGGAGGAAAAGTAAATGTGGACAGTTATTCTAACATCTTCAAAGTGCACATCAGAATTCAGTAAGAAGGACACACACCATTGCATCCTCTGAGTTGCATGTTCTGTTAAGAGGAATGACCATAATGTAAATGTGATCTCTGTCATTCTGAGCACCGGGGATGGACGCCATAACCAGGTTACGCACCCAATGCATATGGGTCAAAATGTCCGCTAAACTAAAATGCTGTCCGTCAAATGTCCGGCGCCACATTTTAAGTACACACACATTACTACTTAAGTAGTAATGACACAATAGTAACTGAGATGATAACTGAGGAGCGTGTGTGCGTGCGTGTGTTCATGTGTGTGGAGATTGTGGAGAGGAAGAGGACCCCAGTAGAGATCCGTGAGGAGTATGAGCGGCTGCAGCGAGAGAGAGAGGAGAGGAGGCTACAGCAGAGGACCAACCCCAAGGTACATACACACGCTTCTTCCCTGAGCCTCTTACAGAAATATCCACGGCAGGGTGATATCTACAGACTTTCTCCGTGTGAAGTGTACTATCAGAACGCTATTTTTGTGTTCTCATGTCTCTGTGTGTTCAGGGTACCATTAGCGTGGGAGTAGATGCCACAGACCTGTTTGATCGCTATGATGAGGACTTTGAGGAGATGCCTGGAGGAGGATTCCCTCACATCGAGATCACCAGGATGCACATCTCCCAGTCTATAGAGGTACACACACACACCAGTACACGTGCTCCGATTCCTTGTTGGTCACACACATACACAGACACACACACACTAGCTAAAAAGGTCCATTGTGATACATTAACGTGTGTTATGCTTATGTGTTTCCCATGTGTTTACCTGTGTATGTGGGCGTGTGTGTAGGCTCCGTTGACTAACTCTGACACTGCAATGCTGTCTGGCTCTCTCTCCACACACAACGGCAACGGAGGAGGCAACATCAACATGACTGTCCGCCGTGTCACCTCTGCCAAGGGCTGGGGAGAGGTACACACACACACATTTTATCTCCCTTGTTTCTGAGAGAACACAGGAAGGATATTGACTGACATGTCTGTGTTTCATTCTCTGTCTGCTTGTGATTTTCTCTCTGTGTGTGTGTGTAGTTGGAGTTTGGTGCAGGGGACATACTGGGACCTCTGTTTGGGATGAAGGTGTTCCGTAACCTGACTCCACGATGGTGAGTGGCCAATCGAGGGGAGAGGATATGGCCATCTTTACACTACAACAATTGTAATGCTAGTCATCTCCCTCTCTCTGTTTGTTAGTTTCCTGACGGCTCAGTGTGGTATGCAGTTCTCTCCCCGTGGCGTGCGTCCCAGCTGTTCTTTAATGACAGCTCGTCACCTAGACCAGAACACGATGGGTTACCTGCAGTGGCGATGGGGACCGCACAGCTCTATGACCACTAGTGTGGTCCGAGACACCAAGACCAGCCACTTCACCCTGGCACTGCAGGTACACTATACACTATACACACAGAGCGAACAGGTGAGGAGTGAGGGACACCCAGCTAGAGGGGAAGAAGACAAAGGTGAGAGTGAGGGACACCCAGCTAGAGGGAGAGGAAACAAGGTGAGGAGTGAGGGACACCAGCTAAGGGGGTGAGGAAACAAGGTTGAGGAGTGAGGATACCCAGCTAGAGAGGGAAGCACAATGAGGATGAGGGACACCCAGCTGAGGGGAGAGGAAACAAGGTGAGGTGTGAGGGAACCAGCTAGAGGGGGGAGGAACAGGTGAGGAGTGAGGGACACCCAATAAGAGGGGGAGGACAAGGGTGAGGGTGAGGGACACACAGCTAGAGGGGAGAGGAAACAAGTAGGTTGTGAGGGACACCAGATAGAGGGGAGGAACAAGGTGAGGTGGAGGGACACCAGCTAGAGGGGAGGAAACAAGGTGAGGAGTGAGGGACACACAGCTAGAGGGAGAGGAAACAAGGTGAGGAGTGAGGGACACCAGCTAAAGAGAGAGGAACAAGGTGAGGTGTGAGGGACACCCAGCTAGAGGGGGAGAGGAAACAAGGTGAGGAGTGAGGGACACCCAGCTAGAGGGAGAAGGAAACAAGGTAGGAGTGAGGGACACCAAGCTAGAGGGGAGGAAACAAGGTGAGGTGTGAGGGACACCCAGCTACAGGGGGAGGAAACAAGGTGAGGAGTGAGGGCACCCAGCTAGAGGGGGAGAGGAACAAGGTGAGGAGTGAGGGACACCCAGCTAGAGGGGGAGAGGAACAAGGTGAGGTATGAGGGACACCCAGCTAGAGGGGGAGGAAACAAGGTGAGGAGTGAGGGACACCAGCTAGAGGGGGGAGGAAACAGGTGAGGAGGAGGGACACCAGCTGAGGGGAGGAAACAAGGTGAGGAGTGAGGGACACCCAGCTAGAGGGAGAGGAAACAAGGTGAGGAGTGAGGGACCCCAGCTAGAGGGGGTGAGGAAACAAGGTGAGGGTGAGGGACCCCAGCTAGAGAGGGAGAGGAAAAAGGTGAGGAGTGAGGACACCAGCTAGATGGGAAGAGGAAACAAGGTGAGGTGGTGAGGGACACCCAGCTAGAGGGGGAGGAGTGAGGGACACCCAACTAGAGGGGGAGAGAAACAAGGTGAGGAGTGAGGGACACCCAGCTAGAGGGGTGAGGAGTGAGGAACACCCAGCTAGAGGGGGAGAGGAACAAGGTGAGGTGTGAGGGACACCCAGCTAGAGGGGTGAGGAGTGAGGACACCAACTAGAGGGGAGAGGAAACAAGGTGAGGAGTGAGGACACCCAGCTAGAGGGGGTGAGGAGTGAGGAACACCCAGCTAGAGGGGAGAGGAAACAAGGTGAGGTGTGAGGGACACCCAGCTAGGGGGGTGAGGAGTGAGGGACACCCAACTAGAGGGGGAGAGGAAACAAGGTGAGGAGTGAGGGACACCAGCTAGAGGGGGTGAGGAGTGAGGAACACCCAGCTAGAGGGGGAGAAGGAAACAAGGTGAGGAGTGAGAGACACCCAGCTAGAGGGGGAGAGGAAACAAGGTGAGGAGTGAGGGCACAGAAGAACATGGTTGGTCATCCTACCAGCCCTAAAACCACCTCAACATATTCCCAATTGCACAGGTGTGTGTTCTGGTGTGTCTGCTTGTGTCGTGTGCGTGCGTGCACATGTGTGTGTGTTTACTGTGTGTGTGTGTGTGTGTGTGTGTGTGTGTGTGTGTGTGTGTGTGTGTGTGTGTGTGTGTGTGTGTTGTGTGTGTGTGTGTGTGTGTGTGTGTGTGTGTGTGTGTGTGTGTGTGTGTGTGTTGTGTGTGTGGTG
>NC_036851.1:24528969-24533422 GCF_002910315.2 Salvelinus sp. IW2-2015
ACAGGGGGAGGAAACAAGTGAGGGTGAGGGACACCCAGCTAGAGGGGGGAAGGAAACAAGGTGAGGAGTGAGGGACACCCAGCTAAAGGGAGAGGAAACAAGGTGAGGGAGTGAGGACACCCAGCTAAGGGGGAGGAAACAAGGTGAGGGTGAGGGACACCCAGCTAGAGGGGGGAGGAAACAAGGTGAGGAGTGAGGGACACCCAGCTAAAGGGAGGAAACAAGGTGAGGAGTGAGGACACCCAGCTAAAGGGAGAGGAAACAAGGTGAGGAGTGAGGGACACCAGCTAGAGGGGAGAGGAAACAGGTGAGGAGTGAGGGACACCCAGCTAAGAGGAGAGGAAAACAAGGTGAGGAGTGAGGGACACCAGCTAGAGGGGAGGAAACAAGGTTGAGGAGTGGAGGACCCCAGCTAGAGGGGAGGAAACAGGTGAGGAGTGAGGGACACCCAGCTAAGAGGGAGAGGAAACAAGGTGAGGAGTAGCTGGGTGTCCCTCACTCCTCACCTTGTTTCCTCCCCCTGTAGCTGGGTGTCCCTCACTCCTCACCTTGTTTCCTCTCTCCCTCTAGGTGGGTGTCCCTCACTCCTCACCTTGTTTTCTCCCCCTCTAGCTGGGTGTCCCTCACACCTCACCTTGTTTCCTCCCCCTCTAGTTGGGTGTCCCTCACACCTCACCTTGTTTCCTCTCTCCCTCTAGCTGGGTGTCCCTCACTCCTATCTGATGATGAGTTACCAGTACAAGTTCCAGGATGAGGACCAGACCAAGATCAAGGGATCGATTAAGTACGCACACCCTATTATACTACTCACCCAATCCCCCCCTTCCACAAAATATGTACATATTGGACTATAAATTGTGCCTTCCTTTATTATACTTATGCTAAAATGTTTGTTCTATTCTACTGAGCCATTTACTTTCTGTTCATATTCTTATCTTTTATTATTTCTTATTGTTGTTACATTGTGGAGAAGGCACCTGGAAGTAAGCATTTGGTTGGATGATGTATACCATGCGTATCCCGTACTAATAAAACGTGAAACTACATGTGAATAGGTAAGGTGGAAGTCTGGCCCTTATTGGTGTTGTGGGGTGTGTGTTTGTGTGTGTCAGGACTGGATGGTTTGGTACAGTGGTGGAGTATGGAGCAGAGAGGAAGATCAGTCGGCACAGTGTCCTGGCTGCTACTGTCAGTGTCGGAGTGCCACAGGGAGTCACCCTCAAAATCAGGTACTACAACACAAATACAGTCTGTGTAATACAGTGTGTAATACAAACAACGTGTAATACAGTTTAGTACAGTGTATAATACACTGTGTGTGTGCGTGCGTTTGTGCATGCATGTGTGTGTGCATGAGTGGCATGTCTATCTGTGTCTTGGCTACTAAATATTTCGCTTAGGGGGTTCAGGTTTACCCCAAAATCAGGTGATAGTATTATTACTTTTCATAGTACAGTATGTACTGTAATTTGTTTCCTTCTCTCCCTAGGTTGGCTCGTGCCAATCAGACCTATCTATTCCCAGTCCACCTGACAGACCAGCTGCTGCCCAGTGCAGTGTTCTACGCCACTGTGGGGCCTCTACTAGTCTACATGGCCATACACAGACTGGTCATTATACCATACACATGCTCCCAGAAACAACAGTGAGCTTCTCTCTCTCTCTCTCTCTCCTTCTCACTCACTCACTTCACTCACTCACTCACTCACTCACTCACTACTCACTCACTCACCTCACTCACTCACTCACTCACTCACTCACTCCACTCTCACACACACACACAACACACACACCACACACAACACACACACACACACACACACACACACACACACACACACGCCTGCAAATTTACTTGGCAGTAGTTATTAGACCCAGGAAAACTCTCACATCTTGTTGTGTCTGTCTGTCTCTGTCTGTCCCTGTCTGTCCTTGTCTGTCTGACCTGTTCTTGTCTGTCTGTCTCTGCTGTCTGTGTCTGTCTGTCCCTGTCTGTCTCTTCTGCCTGTCCCTGCGCTGTCCCTGTTTGTCTCTGTCTGTACCTGTCTGTCCCTGTCTGTCCTTGTCTGTCTGTACCTGTTCTTGTCTGTCTGTCTCTGCCTGCTGTGTCTGTCTGTCCCTGTCTGTCTCTTCTGCCTGTCCCTGCCTGTTCCTGTTTGTCTCTGTCTGTACCTGTCTGTCCCTGTCTGTTCCTGCCTGTCCCTGTTTGTCTCTGTCTGTACCTGTCTGTCTGCCTGTCCCTGCCTGTCTATGTCCATCCCTGTCTGTCTCGTCTGTCCCTTCCTGTCTCTGTCTTTCATGTCTGTCCTTGTCTGTCTGTCCCTGTCTGTCTGGTCTGTCTGTCTGTCTGTCTGTCTGTCTGTCTGTCTGTCTGTTCTGTCTGTCTGTCTGTCTGTCCATCTGTCTGTGTGTCTGTGTCTCTGTCTTTTCATGTCTTTCACCTGTCTGTCTGCATGGCTGTCCCTACCTGTCTCTGTCTCACCCTGTCCGTCCCTGCCTGTCCCTGTCTGTTCCTGTCTGTTCCTGCCCTGTCCCTGTCTGTCCCTACCTGTCTCTGTCTCACCCTGTCTGTCCCTGTCTGTCCCTGTCTGTCCTTGTTTGTCTGTCTCTGCCTGTCTCTGTCTGTCTGTCCCTACCTCTCTGTCTCACCCTGTCTTTCCCTGTCTGTCCTTGTTTGTCTGTTCCTGTCTTTCTCTGTCTGGCCTGTCTACTGTCTCACCCTGTCTGTCCCCTGTCTGTCCCTGCCTGTCCCTGTCTGTCCTACCTGTCGTCTAGTCTCCCCTTGTCCTTCCCCTTCTGTCCTGTCTGTCCCTGTCTGTCCTTGTTTGTCTGTCTCTGCCTGTCTCTGTCTGTCCCTACCTGTCTCTGTCTCACCCTGTCTTTCCCTGTCTGTCCTTGTTTGTCTGTTCCTGTCTTTGTCTGTCTGTCTGTCTCTGTCTGTCTCTTTCTGTCTCTGTCTGTCCCTGCCTGTCCCGGTATGTCCCTGTCTGTCATTGTCTGTCCCTGCCTGTCCCGGTATGTCTCGGCCTATCCCTGTTTGACCCTTTCTGTCCCTGTCTGTCCAACAGAGATCTGGAGCTACAGAGGAAGAGCTCAGAAGTAGACATGGTCAAGAAGAAACAAGAGGCGGAGTCAGCCGTGAGGAACATCCATACATACTACACACAAATCAAATCAAATCAAATTGTATTTGGCGCATCTGACTAATACAATAGGTGTAGACCTGACAGTGATATGCTAACTTACGAGCCCCTAACCAGCAATGCAGTTTAAAAAAAAAATACGGATAACAATAAGAAATAAAAAGTAACAAGTAATTAAAGAGCAGCAGTAAAATCACAATAGTGAGACTGTATACAGGGGGGTACCGGTACAGAGTCAATGTGCGGGGGCACCTGTTAGTTGAGGTAATATAGGTAGAGTTATTAAAGTGACTATGCAGATGATAACAACAGAGAGTAACAGTGGTGTAAAAGGGGGCAATACAAAAACATTTTTTACCTTTATTTAACTAGGCAAGTCAGTTAAGAACAAATCAAATCAAATGTATTTATATAGCCCTTCTTACATCAGCTGATATCTCAGTGCTGTACAGAAACCCAGCCTAAAACCCCAAACAGCAAGCAATGCAGGTGTAGAAGCATGGTGGCTAGGTAAAACTTCCTAGAAAGGCCAAAACCTAGGAAGAAACCTAGAGAGGAACCAGGCTATGAGGGGTGGCCAGTCCTCTTCTGGCTGTGCCGGGTGGAGACTATAACAGAACATGGCCAAGATGTTCAAATGTTCATAAATGACCAGCATGGTCAAATAATAATAATCACAGTAGTTGTCGAGGGTGCAGCAAGTCAGCACCTCAGGAGTAAATGTCAGTTGGCTTTTCATAGCCTATCATTAGCCGATCTCTACCGCTCCTGCGGTCTCTAGAGAGTTGAAAACAGCAGGTCTGGGACAGGTCTGGGACCATGAGGACAGATGCAGAGCCTCGATCTGACGCCATTAAAAGGTAATTATCCACCCTCACAAGT
Organism: Salvelinus sp. IW2-2015; assembly: GCF_002910315.2. Lineage (NCBI taxonomy): Eukaryota > Metazoa > Chordata > Actinopteri > Salmoniformes > Salmonidae > Salvelinus > Salvelinus sp. IW2-2015. The sequence goes on from NC_036851.1 coordinate 24,532,995, forward strand.
GCAGTCTCAGTGCTATGATGGGGTTAAAACCAGACTGAAGCATTTTGTATACATTGTTTGTCTTCAGGAAGGCAGTGAGTTGCTGCGCAACAGCTTTTTCAATTTTTTTTGAGAGGAATGGAAGATTCGATATAGGCCGATAGTTTTTATATTTTCTGGTCAAGTTTGGCTTTTTCAAGAGAGGCTTTATTACTGCTACTTTTGTGAGTTTGGTACACATCCGTAGATTAGAGAGCTGTTTATTATGTTACATAGGAGGGCCAAGCACAGGAAGCAGCTCTTTCAGTAGTTTAGTTGGATAGGGTCCATATGCAGCTTGAGGTTTAGAGGCCATGATTATTTTCATCATTGTGTCAAGAGATATAGTACTAAAACACATGAGTGTCTCTCTTGATCCTGGTCTGGCAGAGTTGTACAGACTCAGGACA
>NC_036851.1:24534472-24594472 GCF_002910315.2 Salvelinus sp. IW2-2015
AGCGTCCGGTGAACAGGTTCAGGGTTTCCATAGCCGCAGGCAGAACAGTTAGAAACTGGAGCAGCAGCACGGCCCAGGTGGACTGGGGAAAGCAGGAGTCATCATGCCAGGTATAAGTCCTGCGGCATGGTCCTAGGGTCAGGTCCTCGAGAGAGAGAAAGAAAGAGAGAATTAGGAGAGGCATACTTAAGATTCATCGCGACCCGGATAAAGACAGGAAGCAATTTTCATCCAGAAATATAGCACAACTGAGCCTAGCCCCGTGTCAGACACGATTAATACTACTGCAGTCATATTAATACTGGAGGCTTTGAGACAGTGGAGGGGTCAAGAGACACTTGCGGTCCATTCCGGTTGAGTACCCGCCGTACAGGGCTCAATTACGAGGAAGATGATAAACCTACCCACCCACTTTGCAAAGCCTGAGCCCCACACCACTAGAAGGGATATTTCAACCACCAACTGCCATATCCTGAGACAATGGCCGAGTAAATAGCCCACAAGATCTCCGCCACGGCACAACCCAAGGGGGGGCGTCCAACCCAGACAGGAAGAGTCAGTGCCGGATCAACCCATGCAAAGGACGCACCTCCTGAGGGACGGCATGAAAGAGCACCAGTAAGCCAGTGACTCAGCCGCCTGGTAGATAAGGCTTAGAGGCATGAGAATCCAGTGGAGAGAGGGGAACGGCGCAGGCAGGCTGAGCTTTGGAGGAATACGCAGATTTAAAGAGGAGTCCGTAATTTGCTTTCTAATGATCATGATCTTTTCCTCAAAGAAGTTCATGAATTTATTACTGCTGAAGTGAAAGCCATCCTCACTTGGGGAATGCTGCTTTTTAGTTAGCTTTGCGACAGTATCAAAAATACATTTCGGATTGTTCTTATTTTCCTCAATTAAGTTGGAAAAATAGGATGATCGAGCAGCAGTGAGGGCTCTTCGATACTGCACGGTACTGTCTTTCCAAGCTAGTCGGAAGACTTCCAGTTTGGTGTGGGGCCATTTCCGTTCCAATTTTCTGGAAGCTTGCTTCAGAGCTCAGGTATTTTCTGTATACCAGGGAGCTATGTTTTTAGTTTTTAGGGGTGCAATTGCATCTAGGGTATTGCGCAAGGTTAAATTGAGTTCCTCAGTTAGGTGGTTAACAGATTTTTGTTCTCTGACGTCCTTGGGTAGGCAGAGGGAGTCTGGAAGGGCATCAAGGAATATTTGTGTTGTCTGAGAATTTATAGCACGACTTTTGATGCTCCTTGGTTGGGGTCTGAGCAGATTATTTGTTGCGATTCCAAGCGTAAAAAAATGGTGGTCCGATAGTCCAGGATTATGAGGAAAAACATGAAGATCTACAACATTTATTCCATGTGACAAAACTAGGTCCAGAGTATGACTGTGGCAGTGAGTAGCTCCAGAGACATGTTGGACCAAACCCACTGAGTCGATGATGGCTCCGAAAGCCTTTTGGAGTGGGTCTGTGGACTTTTCCATGTGAATATTAAAATCACCAAAAATTAGAATATTATCTGCTATGACTACAAGGTCCGATAGGAATTCAGGGAACTCAGTGAGGAACGCTGTATATGGCCCAGGAGGCCTGTAAACAGTAGCTATAAAAAACAGTAGCTATAAAATTCTTATTTTCAATGACAGCCTAGGAACAGTGGGTTAACTGCCTTGTTATGGGGCAGAACGACAGATTTTTACCTTGTCAGCTCGGGGATTCGATCTTGCAACCTTTCGGTTACTAGTCCAACGCTCTAACCACTAGGCTACCTGCTGCCCCAATTAGTCAGGGTAGCCATTTGATTAACTGTTAAAGAGTCTTATGGCTAGGGGATAGAAGCTGTTAAGAAGCCTTTTTGACCTAGACTTGGCGCTCCGGTACCGCTTTCCGTGCGGTAGCAGAGGGAACAGTCTATGACTATGGTGGCTGTAGTCTTTGACTGTTAGGGCCTTCCTCTGACACTGCCTGGTATAGAGGTCCTGGATGGCAGGAAGCTTGGCCCCAGTGATATACTGGGCATACGCACTACCTTCTGTAGTACCTTGCGGTCGGAGGCCGAGCAGTTGCCATACCAGGCAGTGATGCACCAGTCAGGATGCTCTCGATGGTGCAACTGTAGAACCTTTTGAGGATTTGAGGACCCATGCCAAATCTTTTCAGTCTCCTGAGGGGGAATAGGTTTTGTCGTGCCCTCTTCACGACTGTCTTGTTGTGCTTGGACAATGTTAGTTTGTTGGTGATGTGGACACCAAGGAACTTGGCTCTCAACCTGCTCCACTGCAGCCCTGTCGATGAGAGTGGGGGCGTACTCAGTCCTCTTTTTTCCTGTAGTCCACTTCATCTCCTTTGTCTTGATCATGTTGAGGGTTGAGGTTGTTGTCCTGGCACCACACGGCCAGGTCTCTGACCGCCTCCCTATAGGCTGTCTCGTCGTTGTCTGTGATCAGGCCTACCACTGTTTTGTTTTCAGCAAACTTAATGATGGTGTTGGAGTCGTGTCTGGCCGTGCAGTCATGAGTGAACAGGGAGTACAGGAGGGGACTGAGCACGCACCCCTGAGGGGCCACTGTGTTGAGGATCAGCGTGGCGGATGTGTTGTTACCTACCCTTACCACCTGGGGGCGGCCCGTCAGGAAGTCCAGGATCCAGTTGCAGAGGGAGGTGTTTAGTCCCAGAGTCCTTAGCTTATTGATGAGCTTTGAGGGCACTATGGTGTTGAACGCTGAGCTGTAGTCAATGAATAGCATTCTCACATAGGTGTTCCTTTTGTCCAGGTGGGAAAGGGCAGTGTGGAGTGCAATAGAGATTGCATCATCTGTGGATCTGTTGGGGCGGTATGCAAATGATGTGAGCCATGACCAGTCTTTCGAAGCACTTCATGGCTACAGACGTGAGTGCTACGTGTCGGTAGTCATTTAGGCAGGTTACCTTAGTGTCTTTGGGCACAGGCACTATGGTGGTCTGCTTAAAACATGTTGGTATTCCAGACTCGGACAGGGAGAGGTTGAAAATGTCAGTGAAGACACTTGCCAGTTGGTCAGCACATGCTCGCAGTACACATCCTGGTAATTCGTCTGGCCCTGCGGCCTTGTGAATTTTTACCTATTTTAAGAACTTACTCACATTGGCTGCGGAGTACGTAATCGCACAGTCTTCCAGAACAGCTTGTGCTCTCATGCATGTTTCAGTGTTATTTGCCTTGAAGCGAGCATAGAAGTAGTTTAGTTCGTCCGGTAGGCTAGTGTCACTGGGAAGCTCTTGGCTGTGCTTCCCTTTGTAGTCTGTAATGGTTTGCAAGCCATGCCACAGTCAGAGCCGGTGTAGTACGATGCGATCTTAGTCCTGTATTGACGCTTCGCCTGTTCAATGGTTCGTCGGAGGGCATAGCGGGATTTCTTATAAGCTTCCGGGTTAGAGTCCAGCTCCTTGAAGCGGCAGCTCGAGCCTTTAGCTCAGTGCGGATGTTGCCTGTAATCCATGGATTCTGGTTGGGGTATGTACGTACGGTCACTGTGGGGACGACGTCATCGATGCACTTATTGATGAAGCCAGTGACTGATGTGATGTACTCCTCAATGCCATTGGAGGAATCCCGGAACATATTCCAGTCTGTGCTAGCAAAACAGTCCTGTACCTTAGCATCTGCTTCATCTGACCACTTTTTTATTGATCTAGTCACTGGTGCTTCCTGCTTTAATTTTTGCTTGTAAGCAGGAATCAGGAGGATAGAATTATGGTCAGATTTGCCAAATGGTGGAGGGAGAGCTTTGTATGCGTCTCTGTGTGTGGAGTAAAGGTGGTTCCGAGTTTTTTATCCTGTAGTTACATATTTAACATGCTGATGGAAATGTGGTAAAACAAATGTAAGTTTCCCTGCATTAAAGTCCTGGCTTCTAGGAGCGCCGCCTCTGAGTGAGCGTTTTCTTGTTTGCTTATGGCGGAATACAGCTCCTTCAATGCTGTCTTAGTGCCAGCCTCTGACTATGGTGGTACGTAAACAACAGACACACAGCATATTTACTTTATGCTCATTGATGATCATTGAGATCATTGTATGTTCAACCCCTTTCTCTTTCTTTCCTTCTTTCCTTCTTTCTCCCTGACAGGTTCTGCTGATGCAGGAGTCTGTGAGGAGAATCATCGAGGGAGAGGAGTCTAAGATGGGTGAGTAAGCACACTCACACGTATGCACGCCCACAAACGCTCTTGACCTATGTCTTGACTCAACACTGTTTATTCTGTGCGTTGTCTTTTCAATAATTCTGACTCAGCTGTGTGTGTGTGTTTCCCTCCTCCTGTTCCAGGTCTGATTATCCTGAATGCGTGGTATGGAAAGTTTGTGACAGACAACAGCGCGCGCCAAGAGAGAGCTCAGGTTATAGACGTTACTGTCCCTCTGCAGTGTCTGGTCAAGGACTCCAAACTCATACTCACTGAGGCATCAAAGGTAAGGGTGTGTGTGTGTGTGTGCTGTCTCTTATACACATCTAGATGTGTATAAGAGACAGAGGTAAGGGTGTGTGTGTGTGTGTGTGTGGAATTTTTATATGATCTGTGTGTGTGTAACCAGCGCCCCCCCCCCCCCCCCTCTCCTTATATATATATATATAGGCGGGGTTGCCAGGTTTCTATGACCCGTGTGTAGGAGAGGATAAGAGTCTGAAGCTGCTGTATCAGTTCAGGGGGGTGATGCACCAAGTCCTCTCAGCAGACACTGAGGCTCTACGGATACCTAAGCAGTGTAAGTATACAACCACAACACAACCACTGTATAACCACTGCTACTGTAACCACAACCATATCATAACCTGTTTACAACAAAAAAATGCTCAACTCCATTACATTGAAATTGCAGATTAATTACAAAAGTACTACACTAAACTACATTTTCCCTGTATTTCTCAGCTCACAGAATCGATGCTGAGGCGTAGGAACCCTCTGTTATGGGAGCAACAAGGGGCAAGTGGAGACAGACAGATGCAGACAGACAGACATTGACAGAAGGACTGACAAACAGAGGTCGAGAGACAAACAAAGTGAATAGAAATTCTCTCTTTACACATCACATTTATGAATTCAGACATGAGTTCCTCTTCTCTCTCCGCTCTCAAAACCCACTAGATTCCTCTGTTTTAGCCATTGTAGTTTCCACTGTGTGTGTGTCTGTGTCTATGTGTGCGTGTAAAATGTACTGAAATCTCCCTCCCTCATCTCCTCAGAAAGGTGCAATATGACTCACGGTGTACATATCAGTGAAGTCTGCTACAGTTAACATTTACATTACATTTAAGTCATTTAGCAGACGCTCTTATCCAGAGCGACTTACAAATTGGTGCATTCACCTTATGATATCCAGTGGAACAACCACTTTACAATAGTGCATCTAACTCTAATTTAATATTGTATAACTAATATACCACTGTACTATACTAGTTGTACTCATGTTTTACACTACTAACTCATGCGTTACGGTTAGAACAGAACTATGCATGAAAACGTGTTCATTAGTACCACTATATTGACACCCACTTGAAGGCAAAAAAAATTATTGTTTTGTTAATAATTTACATATTATTATTATGCCTTGGAAGCGATGTGTCTGCTGCTGTTGTTGTGTGGGGCAGGGTCTAATTATCTGGGTGCCAGTCATTCTAATAACACATAAGGGCACACCCATAAGGGTTGAAAAGAATTCTGAGAATATTAACACTCGTCTATTTTTAAGGCACCCCCAGTAGCCAATGTGTGATTGGAGCCCTGGTAGGCTGGTTTGAGTTGATATGATTGAGATGGATGCTGGGGAAGCACTGCCTGAGCAACAGTGAAGAGTAGAGAGAAAGTCCAATGATGTCATTCAGTGCCTTCGGAAAGTATTCAGTATTTTCCACATTTTGTTACGTTACAGCCTTATTCTAAAATGTATTAAATAAATAAAGATCCTCAGCAATCTACACACAATACCCCATAATTACAAAGTGAAAACAGGTTTTTAGAAATGTTTGCAAATGTATTAAAAATAAAAAACAGAAATACCTTATTTACATAAGTATTCAGACCCTTGGCTATGAGACTCGAAATTGGGCTCAGGTGCATCCTGTTTCCATTGATCATGCTTGAGATGTTTCTACAACTTGATTGGAGTCCACCTGTGGTAAATCCAATTAATTAACATGATTTTGAAAGGCCCACACCTGTCTATATAAGGTCCCACAGTTGACAGTGCATGTCAGAGCAAAAAACAAGCCATGAGGTTGAAGGAATTGTCCATAGAGCTCACAACAGGATTGTGTCGAGGCACAGATCTGGGGAAGGGTACCAAAACATTTCTGGTCCCCAAGAACACAGTGGACCTTCATCATTCTTAAATGGAAGAAGTTTGGAACCACCAAAACTCTTCCTAGAGCTGGCCCCGTGGCCAAACTGAGCAATCGGGTAGAAGGGCCTAGGTCAGGGAGGTGACCAAGAACCTGATGGTCACTCTGACAGAGCTCTACAGTTCCTCTGTGGAGATGTGAGAACCTTCCAGAAGGACAACCATCTCTGCAGCACTCCAATCAGGCCTTTATGGTAGTGGCCAGGCGGAAGCCACTCTTCAGTAAAAGGCACATGACAGCCCGCTTGGAGTTTGCTAAAAGGCACTTAAATACTCTCAGACCATGAGAAACAAGATTGTCTGGTCTGATGAAACCAAGACTGAACTCTTTGGCCTGAATGCCAAGCATCACGTTTGGAGGAAACCTGGCACCATCCCTACAGTGAAGCATAGTGATGACAGCGTGGGGACTGGGAGACTAGTAAGGATTGAGGCAAAGACAAACGGAGCAAAGTACAGAGAGATCCTTGATGAAAACCTGCTCCAGAGCACTCAGGACCTCAGACTGGGGCGAAGGTTCACCTTCCAACAGGACAACAACCCTAAGCACACAGCCAAGACAACGCAGGAGTGGCTTCGGAGGAGTGGCTCCAATCGAACATCTCTGGAGAGACCTGAAAATAGCTGTGCAGCAACGCTCCCCATCCAACCTGACAGCGCTTGAGATCTGCAGAGAAGAATGGGAGAAACTCCCCAAATACAGGTGTGCCAAGCTTGTACCGTCATACCCAAGAAGACTCTAGGCTGTAATCGCTGCCAAAGCTTAGTAAAGGGTCTAAATAATTATGTAAATTCTTAGAAATGTGCTAAAATGTCTAAAAACCTGTTTTTGCTTTGTCATTATGGGTTTTTGTGTGTAGATTGATGGGGGAAAAAATGATTGAATCAGTTTTAGAATAAGGCTGTAACGTAACCAAATGTGGAAAAAGTCAAGCGGTCTGAATACTTTCCGAATGCACTGTATACATCATGGTGTATATACATTATTTATATAACATTTATGAGAAAGCATCTGTATGTACATCTGTCACTGTCAATGGAAACATGCAAGTGGGATGCAGTGGGACTATTGTACTTTTATGTATACATTTATTTGTTAAGACCTGGTCAGATCAGATCATCAAAATTATGATGGTGATGAAGAGTATTCTAATTATTTGTCAGTCCTTTGTTATGTGCCATACCTTTAGTTTCCATGGTAATATTGTTTGTCCCTGTTGTCTTGTTTATATAGCTGTTTGTAATACTGTAGATAGACCAAACAGACACTGTTCTACTTAACATTGACTGACAGTGTTGGTCCTTTCTGTCTCTCTCTGTGAAGGCAATATACTGTATAGGCTATTGATGAGTGACATAGTTGAACTCAAATCAGTAAATGTACTGTATGCATTTTTGTCAATGTATAGGCAAAGGTTAAAATAGTGTTTTTTCAGTGGTGGAAACTGGAGTTCTGTCAACACAGTTCTGTTCCATTTCCACTGTATGCTGTCCCCTATCCTACAGTGCTGAAACCCCATGTACAGGTCTGTGTAGTCAGCACACGGGATCTATTCTATGTCATGTATTTGAGCAGAAAGGGACCTACCCCCTCAGGTGTTTTGCCCTAGAGCAGAGTCAGGTTATCGGATTGTTAGTAACTGTACTTGTCTGTCTCTTCTTACCAGTTAAGATTTTGTGAACCTCATTTGTGAATGAGGTTGACTAACTCAAACACCCTTTACAGAATGAGGCAAGAACAAGCAAACATTCACCCCATTTGAGACACTAAACACATTGCTGCCTCCATTAAGGATGTTTGCTCATCATGTCCCCTTCGCGTGCGGTTAGCCTCCATGTTAGTCGGCCCTGCCACTAGTCACCCACTCATCACTGTTCTTTCAGCCACTCTGGCACCACCCTGTGGTCAACAGAGAGACTACTCTCCACTGTTACATTCCTGCCCTGGCCATGACCCAAACTGTCTAAAATTGATGTGTGTGGAGCTAGTGGACTATGTAGTAATGTAAAGATATTACAATAAATAAAAAGATGAGCCACTGACTCGCGTATTTGTTTAAAAACAAGAGCTACATTAGTGATGTCAGAGCTTGGTCCCAGAACTGTTCATGCTTTTGCCTACTCCATTATTGTCAAGCCAAACACTTGTTTGGCATGCCAATTCCAAAAGGAGTTGGCAAGACAGCAGAAACTGACTCGCACCCAGGATAGTGGTCAAGTACAGGAACAATGAGGAGACCTAGAAAGGTGAGGTTAAAATCTTCATTAAATCTTTATTTACAATACAGAGTTTCACAGAAACAGTTTGCACCAGACATCACATTCTCAGTAAGGGGTTTTCACAAAGCGGGATCAATGAATTAGCGTTCTAACTTCCCTAAATATATTTTTTAAAGAAAGAAATTGTTCTAGTATTACTGACTTATCAGTAACCCATATTCATCTTATTAACCGTAGTTAGTAATAACTAACCAACCCATTGCTCTTGCTTGCTAGAAAGCCCAGACAAGCATTCAATAGGTGTATGTCTAACATCAGTCAGTCAGACAGTGACATCGATCTATGGCTTACAGTGCCTTCAGAAAGTATTCACACCCCTTGACCTTTTTCCACATTTTGGATTTAAAATAGATTACATTTAGATATGTTGTCACTGGTACACCCCCGCCCCCATAATGTTAAAGTGGAATAGTTTAGAAAATGTTACCAATTCATTAAAAATGAAAAGCTGAAATGTCTTGAGTCATTAAGTATTCAACCCCTTGTTATGGCAAGCCTAAATAAGTTAGAGTAAACATTTGTTTAACAAGTCACAATAAGTTGCATGGACTCTGTGTGCAATAATAGTGTTTAACAATTTTTGAATGACAACCTCATCTCTGTACCCCACACATACAGATAATTGTAAGGTCCCTCAAAGTGAATTTCAAAACACATAACAAAAAAGACCAGGGATATTTTAAAATGCCGTGCAAAAGGGCACCTATCGGTAGATGGCAAAAAAAGAAAAGACAGACATTGAATATCCCTTTGATCATGGTGAAGTTATTAAATTACACTTTGGATGGCATATCAATACACCCAGTCACTAGAAACAGAGGTGTCCTTCCGAACTAAGTTGAGGAAGGAAACCGCTCAGGAATTTGACCGTGAGTCCAATAGTAACTAAAACAGTTACTGAGTTTAATAGCTGTGATAAGAGAAAACTGAGGATGGATCAACAACATTGTTGATAGTTACTCCACAATACTAACCTAATTGACAGAGTGAAAAGAAAGAAGCCTGTACAGCATACAAATATTCAAAAACATGCATCCTGTTCACAACAAGGCACCAAAGTAATATTGCAGAAAATGTGGCAAAGCAATTACATTTTTGTCCTGAATACAAAGTGTTAAGTTTGGGGCAAAACCAATACAACACATTACAGAGTACCACTCTGCATATGTTAAAGCATAGTGGTGGCTGCATCATGTTATGGGTATGCTTGTAATCATTAAGGACTGGGGAGTTTTTCAGGATAGAAAAATAAAACAAAATAGAGCAAAGCATAGGCAAACTCCTAGAGGAAAACCTGGTTGTCTGCTTTCCACCAGACACTGGTAAATTAATTCACCTTTCAGCAGGACAATAACTTAAAACACAAAGCCCAATCTACACTGAAGTTCCTTGCCAACAGTGAATGTTGAGTGGCCGAGATACAATTTTAACTTGAACACCTATGGCAAGACTTGAACATTGTTGTCTAGCAGTGCTCAACTACCAATTTGACAGATCTTGAAGAATATGGGCAAATTTTGCACAATCCAGGTGTGGAAAGCTCTTAGAGACTTACCCAGAAATACTCTCAGCTGTAATCGCTGCCAAAGATGCTTCTACAAAGTATTGACTCAGGAGTATGAATACTTATGTAAGTAAATGAAATGTCATTTTCAGTAACTGAGCAAAAATGTCTAAAAACATGTTTTCACTTTGTCATTATGGGGTATTGTGTGTAGAAGGGTGAGAAAAAAAATGTAATACATTTTCAATTCAGGCTGTAACAACAAAAATGTGGAATACGTCAAGGGGTATGAATACATTCTGAAGGCACTATATATATGATGTCGACAGAAACAACAATATGTACACATCAGCAAGCTTAGACTTGACAACTGGTGAAAACATGAATGTTTGAAAAAGCTTAAATTCCGAACACGGTCAAAATGCAAACAGCTTGAAGGACACTTCTCCAGAAACGCCAAAATACATTATAAAACCCCAGCGAGCCTGGTAGTGATCATTATCAAACCCTGGCGAGCCTGGTAGTGATCATTATCAAACCCTGGCGAGCCTGGTAGTGATCAGGTGAGAGATTAAATACTGATTTGTGCAAATGAGTACACCAGGAGACGTGTAGGGTCAGGAGTTGTCCTGACCATGAAAAACTCTGGGTCCTCGTTATAGCCTATAAAACTTGTTTTGTGGTTGGGTCACATGGTCAGGAAAAGCTCAGGAAGCCAAACACACCCCATATATAGAGCCCTAAGACACTTGCGCAATGGTTTTGATAATGCATTGATTGATGGCTGACTAAATCCTACATTGGCCCTATTGCTCTCTAACCTATAGGACTAACCTGAGGGGACTGAGAACCAAGGGGCAGAGACAATGGCTGTCCAGAAACAACCTCTGACCCCTGTTCCCAAGGGCACTTTACATGAAGTGCCTGGGGATAGGGGCTTGTTTCTGGACCGGACCAATGACATCACTTTACATGGCTGCGTATGCGCTTTCGCTCACCACACACGTTAATGCATTTTCTTCACCCACCAAAACCCGTCTCCACCCAGGGCTCTCTTCAAAGCCACATCAATGTGTACCCATTAACCCACTGGGGTCTGTTCAGGACCATTAAACTGTTCCCGACATGGTGGTGTTTGTGAGTGGAGCTTAATTCAATGATTGATTGTTTCAAACAGTTACCTGGCTCTACTGTGGAAAAATAATCTGCACTCTTCATAAAATGTAGAAGATGAAAAAACTGAAATGGCTTCTGGAAACAGCCTGGAACGTTTTTAAACAGGGAAATAATTTCCACAAATAGTTGTTCTTCAATGTTCTAACTGATGATAAAAGCTTTGATTGAAGAGGACGGCGGCAGGTACAGCCCCTGGTCTAGGAAAAATAACTAACTAATCTAATAATCTATTCGATGTTTCGTCACAATGTTGTTTTGAACGTTCGTTTCAGACTGAAGCCCGACTGAGCACTCTACTCGATGCATCGTCAAAGAGTGCTGATGATTTAATCAAAAAATCAATACAGTGGCTTGGAAATACAATGACATTCAAATGGAGGCAAATAATTAGTAGAAACGCCCTTGCCATCAGTCTGATGTCGCCAGATTGACTTTAGATGCGGTACAACGTTAGCTAGCTAGCTAAAATTGAGGGGAGGCCACCGGAATTTAACGTTAGCTAGCTAACGCTAGAATTGCTAGCTATTTTTGACAAACTTTGCTAGCTAATGACAACATTTCCATCTATCTAAAGTAAATTTGATGACATGACAATATTTCCTTCTAAATATCTGACTACTTTAGAAATATCAACTTCTTTTCCCAGGCGCTAGTGTCATTTAGGCAAAATAGTTGGCCTAGTGCATAATGATTGGGTTTATCACCACTATGGCGCCGCCAGCAGAGGGCGGCTTTAGAACGTTCATAACAATGGCATGACAACCGAGTGACAGAGGTGCAACCTATGAACAGAAAAAGGGACCAGAAATTACGTCATATATACACGGTGTACAAAACATTAGGCACACATTCCTAATATTGAGTTGCACCCCACCCTTTTGCCCTATGAACAACCTCAATCGGCAGCTCCCGAGTGGCGCAGCGGTCTAAATCACTGCATCTCAGTGCTAGAGGTGTCACTACAGACCCTGGTTCAATTCCAGGCTGTATCACAACTGGCCATGATTGGGAGTCCCATAGGTCAGCACACAATTGGACCAGTGTCGTCCGGGTTAGGGTTTGGCCGGGGTAGGCAGTCATTGTAAATGAGAATTTGTTCTTAACTGACTTGCCTAGTTAAATAAAATAAATACAAAAAAATTGTCCGGGCCATGGACTCAACAAGGTGTCGAAAGCGTTCCACAGGGATGCTGGCCCATGTTGACGCCAATGCTTCCCACAGTTGTGACAAGTTGGCTGGATGGCAGTTCTTGACACACTCAAACTGGTGCACCTGGCACTTACTACCATACCCAGTTCAAAGGCACTTAAATATTTTGTCCCCACCCTCTGAATGGCACACATACACAATCCATGTCTCAAGGCTTAAAGATTCATCTTTAATCTGTCTCTTCATCAACACAGGTTGAAGTGGGTTTTAACAGGCGACATCTATAAGGGATCATAGCTTTCAACTGGATTCTCCCTAGTCTGTCATGGAAAGAGTGGTTTTGTACACTCAGTGTATGTGTGTATGTACAGTCGTGGCCAAAAGTTGAGAATGACACAAATATTAACTTTCACAAAGTCTGCTGCCTCAGTTTGAATGATGGCAATTTGCATATACTCCAGAATGTTATGAAGAGTGATCAGATGAATTGCAAAATCCCTCTTTGCTATGAAAATGAACTGAATCCCCAAAAAACATTTCCACAGCATTTCAGCCCTGCCACAAAGGACCAGCTGACATCATGTCAGTGATTCTCTCATTAACACAGGTGTGAGTGTTGACGAGGACAAGGCTGGAGATCACTGTCATGCTGATTGAGTTCGAATAACAGACTGGAAGCTTCAAAAGGAGGATGGTGCTTGGAATCATTGTTCTTCCTCTGTCAACCATGGTTACCTGCAAGGAAACACGTGCCATCATTGCTTTGCACAAAAAGGGCTTCACAGGCAAGGATATTGCTGCAAGTAAGATTGCACCTAAATCAACCATTTATCAGATCGTCAAGAACTTCAAGGAGAGCGGTTCAATTGTTGTGAAGGCTTCAGGGCACCCAAGAAAGTCCAGCAAGTGCCAGGACCGTCTCCTAAAGTTGATTCAGCTGCAGGATCGGGGCACCACCAGTACAGAGCTTGCTCAGGAATGGCAGCAGGCAGGTGTGAGTGCATCTGCACGCACAGTGAGGCGAAGACTTTTGGAGGATGGCCTGGTGTCAAGAAGAGCAGCAAAGAAGCCACTTCTCTCCAGGGAAAACATCAGGGACAGACTGATATTCTGCAAAAGGTACAGGGATTGGACTGCTGAGGACTGGGGAAAAGTCATTTTCTCTGATGAATCCCCTTTCCGATTGTTTGGGCAATCCGGAAAWAAGCTTGTCCGGAGAAGACAAGGTGAGCTCTAYCATCAGTCCTGTGTCATGCCAACAGTAAAGCATCCTGAGACCAYTCATGTGTGGGGTTGCTTCTCAGCCAAGGGAGTGGGCTCACTCACAATTTTGCCTAAGAACACAGCCATGAATAAAGAATAGTACCAACACATCCTCCGAGAGCAACTTCTCCCAACCATCCAGGAGCAGTTTGGTGACGAACACTGCCTTTTCCAGCATGATGGAGCATCTTGCCATAAGGCAAAAGTGATAACTAAGTAGCTCAGGGAACAAAACATCGACAAACTCCAAGCATTGATTATGCAAGAATGGGCTGCCATCAGTCAGGATGTGGCCCAGAAGTTAATTGACAGCATGCAGGGCGGATTGCAGAGGTCTTGAAAAAGAAGCGTCAACACTGCAAATATTGACTCTTTGCATCAACTTCATGTAATTGTCAATAAAAGCCTTTGACACGTATGAAATGCTTGTAATTACACTTCAGTATTCCATAGTAACATCTGACAAAAATATCTAAAGACTCTGAAGCAGCAAACTTTGTGGAAATTAATATTTGTGTCATTCTCAAAACTTTTGGCCACGGCTGTAGGTTGTCTATGGCCAGCATTCACTTGATGGAGAAGTGTTGATATGAAACGCATCAAGTGATGCCTCTTTTACATCTTTGTAGTATGGGATAATTCCTTGGTGGTCTAGAGCACCATTTCAAGCTCTGTCTATTGAAAGAAAGAGTTGAACGCGTTCCGTTTATCTGTACTGAACAAAAATATAAGTGCAACATGTGAAATGTTGGTCCTATGTTTCATGAGCTGAAATAAAAGATCCCAAAAATGTTCCATACGCACAAAAAGCATATTTCTCTCAAATTTTGTCCACAAATTTATTTACATTCCGGTTAGTAAGCATTTCTCCTTTTCCAAGATAATACATCCACATGACAGATGTGGCATATCAAGAAGCGGATTAAAACAGCATAATCATTACACAGGTGCACCTTGTGCCAGGGACAATAAAAGGCCACTAAAATGTGCCGTTTTGTCACAACGCAGTTTTGAGGGAGCGTGCAATTGGCAAGCTGACTGCAGGAATGTCCACCAGAGCTGTTTCCAAATATTTGAATGTTAATTTCTCTGCCATAAGCCGCCTCCAATGTAATTTCAGACAATTTAGCAGTACGTCCAACAGGCCTTGCAAATGGAGACCACATGTATGGTGTTGTGTGTGCGAGCGGTTTGCTGATGTCAAGGTTGTAAACAGAGTGCCCCATGGTGGCGGTGGGGTTATGGTATGGGCAGGCACAAAATACGGACAACAAACAATTGCATTTTATCGATGGTAATTTGAATGCACAGAGATACCGTGACAAAGCCCATTGTCGTGCCATTCATCACCTCATGTTTCAGCATGATAATGCACGGCCCCATGATCTGTACAAAATTCTTGGAAGCTGAAAATGTCCCACTTCTTCCATGGCCTGCACACTCAGACATGTCACCCATTGAGCATGTTTGGGATGCTCTGGATCAACATGTACGACAGAGCGTTCCAGTTCCCGCCAATATCCAGCAACTTCGAACAGCCATTGAATAGTAGTGGGACAACATTCCACAATCCACAGCCTGATCAACTATATGCGAAGGAGATGTGTTGCGCTGCATGAGGCAAATGGTGATCACAACAGATACTAACTGGTTTTCTGATCCACGCCCCCTACTTAAAAAAAAAAAAAAAGGTATCTGTGACCAACAGATTCCTATCTATATTCCCAGTCATGTGAAATCCATAGATTAGGGCCTAATTTATTTATTTCAATTGACAAATTTCCTTACATGAACTAACTCGGTGTTGCATTTATATTTTTGTTCAGTATAGAACTGGACATCATTATCTACAGACCCTCTGCTTGAGGCTTTAGACAAAGGCTTCCCTCAGACACACAAACGTACCAACCACCTAGTTGAGAGGGTGGTTGAGGGAGGAGAAGGGGTTGGCAAGTCAACACACCCCTTTAACGCATGAAATAAGTGCAAAAAGCCAACGTCCCAAAATGCACACTGTTGGGTGGCAGCTCTATAGGTCATTCTCCCCGACAGTTTAAGAGTGAAGACAGGTTTCCACTGTTCATGCGAGATGCGTAGCTAGTCTCTATCCAGTCTGAGCTAACCGGTCAGCCAGACTAGACGACGGAGTCCAACCCTACTGGTCAACTATTGTACTACAGACAGACATTCAGTGATTGACTTACGCACACAGAGTCCGGAAGGAAGCAGAGAGAAACTGTCAAATCTATAATAAATCTTAAATAGCACTCGGATCGGTTTAGTTTGGGGGTGTTGAAGACCCCGAGGGACGGCTAATAGGCTTAGTCGACGCAATAGGGGTGAGGAAAAGGACCTGGGGCATGGGGTAGGACTGGGGTCAGGGACAAAAGGAAAGGGCTGGCCTGGGGCATGGGTTACAGGACCGGGTTGGGGTTAGAACCGTATGCGGCATGGTCTAAATGCAGGTGAGAGGGGTGAAGGGGTTTGCAATGGGGTCAGTCAAGAAGGTGTCTGCGGGGGCCAATGCGTGAGCGGTATGAGCGGCGGGTGTCTGCCAGGCCCAGTGTGTCTCTGCAGCTCTGACACATATAAGTCTCAGGAACGTGGGACTTCCTGATCTTAGCACAGGACAGGTGGATCCACGTGTTACACTGGTTACACTCAATCATGGCCCGGCCTGCAAACGGCTTCATACAGAAACACGTCACCAGGTCCCACGAGTCATCATCTGAGAGAAAGAGAGAGGGTAAGAAACAGAGTTCCATCACTAAAACATTTACATGGGATTAACTGTCAGACTGCTACTTTAAATAGGCAATGTCATCACAACAATAAGTTATGTAAATGCTGCAAAAAAGTTACAGAACGTTTTCTCACCGGAGTCCACCATGATGTCCTCGTCCTCTCCGGAGCCATCCTCGTCTCGGAACACCACCTGTTTCCCCTGTCGGATCACCGTCCTGTTCCCAGTAAAACCCTCCACACTCTCCACCATGCCCTCCACCAGCCCCTGTCCCGCCCAGCACTCCCACTCCTCATTGTGCTCCTGCTTACAGGGGGAGGAGTTATTGAAGTGAGAGGGGCTGGGCAGGCGGTGAGGGGACGAAGGGTGGAGGGGGATGAAGAAGTCATCCTCAGGCTCGTCTTTGATTGGTCGTCCTTCCAGGGGCAGGGGGAACTGTGGCTCTGGGCTCATTGCGTAGGCCTGTTGTGCAGAGCTCGGCTCGCCGGCCTGGCTCTCCCAGTCCTTCCTCCTCTTCTTCAGTTTGTTGGCTTTCCTCCGGTCATCTGGGTGCAGGGAGGACGCTAAATGGCCATGCTGGAACAAAGGAATGAATTTAGGGTTAGGGAGTATGAGAAAGGGTTTTAAGGTTAGAATTAGTGGTTGAAATTGTGTGAGTGGATCAAAAGCACCCCATTTACATTTTTCATAACATGGCTGGATAGTGAGGCCCCAGGGTGGATTCCCGTGGGACGGGGTCGTTTCCTGTTCTTGTCCTGCGGGGGTATGGGGGGTCGCGGGGGGCAAGAGGAGGGGGGTTCAGGGACAGGGGTCCAGCCATCACTGTCTGCTGTACTGCCTGTACTGTTGGGGGGGCTGGAGCTACTACGCAGAGGAGAGTCCTGGAGAGGGAGAGAGTAATGGAGGTTAAATCCTGTATGTGTTTACACAAAAATAAAATTTTACAGGGGAGAATAGAGGTGGTTGTGAATCTATTGACACAATCCATTGACTTAGGCCACAAACACCCCACTCACACACTGACCCAATACAAAATCAGACCATTTTGACCTAAAAACAGGGATCAACAGTCACAACACTTCCATAATGTTATAGATGGCCTCAGTGACACCACTACATGTGGTCATAACGATGAACATCCCCGGGCCGAGGTGAGATACAACCCCTACTCTGAAGGCTGCGTCAAACAGACACAGAGACAGCACATAGTAGGACAGGTCTATTGATGAGGTACAGTGGCCCTGGTTGAACGGGTCCAGGGTGCTGGCGTTGGGTCGAGCTGCTCCTCTTGCCTGAGCTGAGGGGGTCAGGGGGCCCTGGTTCCATTCCAGCCCCTTCCCCTAGTTGTCTCTGCCCCATCAGGGATCCTAATCTCAGGGCTAGCTAGACAGCAACAGAAGCTCAATTCATCTTGTTGGAGGACTAGGTTAATTCTATCCAGTCCTTCCAAAACTATGAACACTACAGAGGCAAGGGTAAAGGGTCTAGGGGCCAAAGAAGCACAGGGCCAGGGATGAGTATGGAGAGACTTGTTGGCCCTCTTACCCTGGGAGAGGGGGCAGGGCTGTGTTAGGTGCTTGTCCCTTCAGGAGAGACAGCAGCAGATTGGCTAGCGAGGGACAAGGGGCGGGGCCCAGCAAGGAAGCTGCCAGAAGCCACGCCTCCTCCAGTTCTGTGGATCAAATAGAGGGTCAACACACCACACCGGGGAGGGAGGGGATAACTTCGATACAGTCAGCATGTCCAGGGTTGCATTCAGGAGGATGCAACGCGCTGAACGTTTCAGATAGAAATGTAATGCTTTATAGAGCTGCCATAACTCCTACATGACAGACACAGCATAACCTATTTCTATCTGAGAGTTCCACAACGTTGTAGCTTACTGAAGGAAAACAAAATGGCACTTTCATTGTGACTAAGTGAATGTGATGTTGACTGTATCTATATTCACAACACTAGTTAGGGGTGGCGGGTTAATACACACAGGGGGAATGGAGGGCAGTGGGACACCAACACACACAACAGTTGTGGAGAAAAAAGCAAAAGCTCGCAGTGGCCGCTCCATGATCCACAAACATCCGAGTCCCACCCCTGGTGTCTGGCCATTAACCTCAATACAATGCGTTACACACACACACACCAAAATATAACCAGTCACAGTTCTGCCTAACTATTCAGAGCAAAGAACCTAGACTGTCAACAACAAGGGACTGTTGATAAAAGGCATGCACCAACTGATGATTGGGTTTCCTGTACTCACCTCCTGGGGATATGGGATATAGCCTGCATATGCCAACACAAAGGTGCAGAACTTGTTGAAGTCCTCCACCGTCCGCCTCCTGTATGGTGGTCTGAGCCCCTGGCCCTGTAACACACGAATAACATCAGCATGAGGTCAAAGCTAGCTAAGACATTCTGAATTAAAGAAACATGTTGTGATGATTGCCCTCTTAGCAGTGGTTCACTTGTAAAATACATTGATAAAATGTTGCATATGAACGTACTAAAAAGGGAATATAAAAATTACATTTAAGTGCTAGCACGCTGACGACTGAAATGACACACGAGATTCGGTTTAAACCAGTGCCATTTGACAGAAGCTTGATAGGAATTTTGCTAAAGTGAAGCTAACTAGCTACAGTAACGCTATAGCTAACGTAGCTCGCTAAATAAGTTAATTCATCAACAAATGCCAACACGCAGGACTACGTTTGGGCGCTAACGTTAGCGTTGAAGTTTTGATTTAGTTGAAAACACGAGAAGGACAGTTACTAACTAGCTAATTTGTTACCTACCTAGTAAAATACCTTATAACTGCGGTGCCAAGATGGCGATTGTTGCTGAGCTAGCTAACTAAGTTAACGGTGGCGTGGACATAGAGTAGCTAGCCTGCTAACCTTGGCTAAACGTTACCTGACATTGGCAAACCTTGCCTAGCTAACTAACACTGCTTTTAGGTTACGTTAGCTAGATATGCAACCTCGTGTTTTCATCATAACAGATGTGTCATTACGTTAAAGACGAGAGAAAATGCATGCATATGTCAAGTTATATTACTAACGTTAACAGGTTGCGACTGTGTGATTATATTCAAACATAAAAACAAGATGAACCGTAAAACAATAGCTAGCTAGTTAACGTTATACTGTAATCGTGACAGTGGTTGTTTAATCAAGCCAAGGACAGGTAGCTAGCTGACTGCCTAACGGTATGATCATAAGCACTGCCTGTTTTCAGCAGTCAGTCGTATATACCATTAGTTAGTTAGCTATAAACAGTTCGTTAACTAGCTAGTTATCAATGGTTACTTAGCGAGCTAATATTTGCTAGCTACAGTAGGAAGTTAAATATATACAAGTTACAGTGAGCGCTAGCATTCTGATAACTGGCTAGCTAATAAAATACTTAACGTTAGCTAGGTTACCTCTGATTCATATGCATGGTGTGACGATGAAGTAACGTTGTCCATCTCTAAAAAGTGATACTTTTGGTATAATGTAGCTAAGTTACCTAAATTATATAATTAGCTAGCAATAAACGAAGGTATGCAGCAGTGCACAACTAATTATGGTGTCATCGACGTTCAAAACATTGCACTGTTGTTAGCTAGCCAACTGTTAGCTTACGATATTCTCGCAACAAACACACTGTCTGCAGATAATGTTTCGCCTATACCCCGGGAGATACTTAGTAATGCATTATAGTTAGAAGACAAATGTTGCCGTATCTCTTGAACAAAACGGGTTCGCTAGCTACA
Source organism: Salvelinus sp. IW2-2015 (assembly GCF_002910315.2). NCBI lineage: Eukaryota > Metazoa > Chordata > Actinopteri > Salmoniformes > Salmonidae > Salvelinus > Salvelinus sp. IW2-2015. Next base: position 24,554,720 of record NC_036851.1, read on the forward strand.
CCGAGTCAATCTCGTCACGCTACTCTGTCAGTGTCCCCGTTGCCATTAACTGCCTGGCTGTCACTCAGACTAATCAAAGAAGGACTGGTCGAGGGAACCACCTCGAAAAAAAGAGAGCGCTGAAGTGAGGTTTAAAGGGATATTTTACTCAAAAACCATATTTGAATAGCTATTCTATTTTGTTAATAAATCCACTGTTGATATGGTCCACAAAATGTAGCTTGGATTTGGATTGGAGAGAGAGATAGTACAGGGAACTATCAATACAAATATGTACGGTAGGCCTACTAGTGATCAACATTAGCAGCAGCACAAAAGTATAGCAAGACAATTTGCCTAATAAGTAAAGTGCTCTGTGCATTCTTAGATCCTCTCGTCAACAACATATCAACAATGTGCTGGAAAAAAATACAAAAAACATCGTCTTCATCATCACCAACAACATATTACCATCATCATCATTTACATTTTTGTCATTTAGCAGACGATCTTATCGAGAGCGACATACAGGATGTGAAGGGTTGCGTCAATCAAATCTGGTATCAGGATAAAATGTGATTCAGAGTCACCGAATATACTTTAAGTATTTTTATTAAACTCAAGCAATAAATGATAAATGCAATTTTCGTATATACGGGTTCACTGTATCACCACGCAGGGTAAAGCAGAGAACTCCCCATTCCTAACAAGATGCTTCTCAAATACTCTGACAGAAATAGTTCCCGCTTCTGAGCTGGCCTATCAGAGAAGAGACTGAGTGTGGTTTAAACTTACTCAGCCTATCGGTGGCGCGCAGGCTGGTCCCAGCCTCCAGGCGCTCCAGTTTGACAGAAATAGCTGTTGCTGTGCAAATTAACCATGCGATCGCACCCTAGAGACTGCGGCCGCAGGCTCAGTTCCTGTAGTTGTGATCCAACCTAAAAATTGACTGTTTGCAACACTTCTTCTATGCATGTGTCAATGGCTCAAAATACTGTTTTACACTCAAGCTTAACCATGGCCTCTCAGCTAGTCACACTATGTTTGCACAATTCTAGCGCACACACACACAGACCAACAGTAACTAACATTCAATCGCGTATGATATGGTATTGGGTTATAGCGCAACAAACACAGATCCTCACAAGGAGCACTAAAGGTTAAGCGCCTAGATCAAGGTCACATCAAGAGGGCCCTGTTTCAGAAAGCGGGTTTAGTGAAAACTCAAGAGTTAGTTGACTCAGAGTTGAAGGAAACTCTGGGTTTTCGGTTTTACAAAGCTATTTCAGTAACTATGGCAACATACTCCGTGAAGAAAACCTACCAGCGAACAGGTTTTCTTCAACTAACCCTGGCTGAGTTTCTCCTCCTCTTTAGCTGAAGCCTGCAGACTGAAGGAGGTGTCAGACATGGCGTGTCCTTTTCTTGAAGAGCCAGTTGATATTGCACAAAAACTCAGCAAAAATCTCCGTTGGGAGGTGATCAGACCCCGCTTGGATGTTTTATCATTCCCTGATGATTATCTGTTTGAGTGTTTCCGTTTTTCTGCACAATCGATCATTCATCTGAACAATATTCTCATATCGTTCATATGACACATCGTGGACATGTTCTCAGTTCGGAACAAATTCTTTGTGTTGCACTTCGTTTTTTTGCCAAAGGGAGTTTTCTATATAACATCAGTGACGCTGGGCATATTTCCAAGGCAACTGTGTCGGCTGTCAGAAATGTGACTCTTACACTGAAACGTTTACTGTACACTTTTGTGGTGTCTCCTAGTCACAGACCCACAAGACCCATCAGAGAAGAATTCCACATAATTGCAGTTATCAGTCTAAGCAATAATGTATTTATTTAGTATGAAGCAAAGCACTAATCAGTTAATTTGATATATTTTGGGTTCCCAGGTGTGATTGGCTGCATAGATGGCACTCATATTCCTATCACAGCTCCTTCAGTAATTGAAGGAGATTATGTGAATAGGAAGTCTTTCCACAGCATTAATGTGCAGGTAGGCCTAAATGGTAGCCTTTAGCATTCCAAATGAAAGATAGCTGCACTAGATGTGTTGTGAAATAATTACTGTTCTGCATGGGGAAGATCATATGTGATGCAGCCCACATCATCAGCAACGTGGAAGCAAAGTGGCCTGGGTCTGTGCATGACTCGTGAATTTTTCGTGAGTGTACACTGAGCGCTAGCTTTGCCCGTGGTGAGTTTATATATATAGCTATATCCTATTAAAATCAATATTTTGTTTCCTCCTATTGCAACTGAAAATGTAAACTGTATCCTCGTATTATCATAGGAGCGTTCGATAGTTACCTGCTCGGTGACAGAGGGTACCCCTGCCAGCCCTAATTGCTGACCCCTTCTTACCCTGATCCTGAGCCCGGCCCGCAGCAACGTTATAACTTGGCTCACTGCAGGACACGAGCCAGGGTAGAGATGACCATTGGGATGCTCAAGGCCCGGTTCCATTGCCTTCGTAGGCTCAGGGTCACCCCAGAAAGGCCATGTGACATTGTGGCATGTGTGATTCTCCACAACATTGCCACAATTAGAGGAGAACAATGTCCTACTCAACCCGTGAACGATCCTGACCACCCCGCTTACCCACGAGATGGAAGAGCAATCAAAGACACAATATGCTTCCATCATTTCTGATTAACCCATCACCTCCCCAGTGATATATTTTTTTTATGTTGTTCAAACAAGTAAAATCATCCACCTGTGGGCACCCCACCCACCTTTAACTGATGTTCCAGCAGTTATTTTTATATTTCGCTTCTAAATTACATTTGTCAATTTGTTTCTCTAAGTACACATTGTACAGCTGTTTCCACAGGGAGCTATAGGAACACAAAAAAATATGAATTTCACAGTACCAGGTCTACGTAGTTTCATTGTAAGTCATGGGCCAATGCTGAACAACTTGCTGAGGTAAGTTCTTACAATCTTACTGAGGTAAGTTGTGCTGTGGAGGTGAATGGACCCTCTTCCTCATTGTAATTTCCAGCATTGCTCTGTTAGAGAAAAGAAGGTGCAATTTTTTATTATGGTACAACATTATCATCAACTGTTAGATGTTATTTTTAAGGTGTAAACTTCAATAGGCCTCTGTATCTACCCTCTCTGTGGCAGCTGACAAGGTGTCTTCATCATCTGTAATGAAAATAAAAAAAATTGGTGTTCTACTCCAACCCATTATGAAAAATCTGTGAAGTATTAAGAGTACTTACAACTGCATGGAGGTCTGTTATGGCAGAAGGTTCCACCAGACAGATAACACCATCAGTAACTGGTAGAAGATGAAGAAGATTAGACAGTTAAATTCGAACTTTGCCCAGAAAAGTGCCCCACCTAATTTGAAATTTGTTTTTACAACAGTGTGCAGGCCTCATCAATTTTTCAAATATATAACTCTGAGTCACCATAAAAGAGATTATGATGTCTGAAGGACAACTAAGAATCTGAAAAAGTAACAGCAGTCAATTACAAATAATTGTACCAGTACAAGAAAATCAGTGTGCCAAGTTGTGTTTAAGATGGATGGTTGGCATCACTGAGGTAACACTGGCAAACAGATGAATGTACATATATCATTCATTTGAATAACTAAGCTCTTATGTAGGCCCTTGTGTCCTGGGGCGTGGCTGGGTCAGATGAGCTACCTCCAGAGATGCCTTCAGGAATAGGTCACCTACTGTTTTGAGTGAGGGCCATCTCTTCAGCCTCTGAGTGGTGTGATGGTGGACCCCCACCTGTTTTTGGCCCTCAGCCTTTTTTCTGTTGGCTAAAATGGAGGTGAAATTTGAACATGTCCAGTAAGCACAAATTTGGAGACTTGTATGTATAAAGGCATTTAGGTGTTACTTTCAAATAGACAATATTAAATACTGGCAGTGTTGGGATGGCTGAAAAATGTTGTTTTTTTTGCTTAGAAAATTCCACTAACTACTTAAATATATCACATGTTGAATGCAGCCACTGAATGCTGTTTAAATAGGTAGGGTAGGCTAAACAACATCACCATTTCTTGTAATGAAATTATACCTTACTTGTTTGAAGTATATTTTTATATTTCATCTTCAGTTGCTGCCATGTACGTTTTACACACACACACACACACACACACACACACACACACACACACACACACACACACACACACACACACACACACACACACACACACACACACACACACACACACACACACACACACACACACAATATATATAAATGTTGAATAAGTGGAACACTCGAGATAAAACTTTTCCTTTTTTTCAATTATCTGCCACGCCAGCTCACGTTATTTTGCTGCTGCTACTGTATTGTTTTTTTTCTTAAATATATACTCACATTCTGCATACGCATTCACAGGTTCAAGCATTTTTTTCTCCTGTTGCCATGATGAATCATGTTATCTGCGTTCCATTGATGAGGGCTTTTTATCTCCTCATGCACGTGCTTTACTCAGGGTTAACTTTACTCAGAGGTGATTGAACTAACTGTTGTGACCTGTTCTGAAACGGAAAACTCAAGAGTTTGACAGCTCAGAGTTAGTCAACCCAGAGTTCAGGTTTAAACTCAGAGTTTGTTAAACCTGCTTTCTGACACAGAGCCCAGGTTTGAACCTCTCTCTCGCACAGTTTGTGTGTGTATTCTGAATAACAGTCACTAGGAGCAGTGTGTGTGTTCACTATATAACCCACACAGGCAGGGCGGTGCTACCCTGCAGTGGAGCTCGAGTGTCAGAGAGATCTAGACGCAGCAGCTGAACAAAGAGAGAGAAAAAAGAGGGAGCGGGAGCGGTGGAAGACTGATCTTTCGTTTTCTGCCTGCGATTAAAAGGTACAGTCTCTTCGGTTGTGTTTTTCAACGAGGCAGAGTGTGCTATCATAGAGAATGTTGATAATTGCTGTCTGTATCTGAGACTGGATGTTCATTCTCAGTACAGTAGATGAGTCAGTAGTTTCTGCTTGTAGCTGTGACGAAGGAAAAGCAAGACAGCATTACATAGACACTGTGAGATCAGATTCCTGCACACTGTTATTCTTATTCCTCGAAAAGACCATTTGAGTTTGCTCATAGACTGTGTTTTTTTTGCCAGTTTGGTTAAATTACTCTTTTGGCCTGAGTTGATCTTTGGCAGCGGATCTGCCGTGACGTTCTGTAACATGGTTGGTTGTCATTAGGTGGAAGTGTACGGTAAAAGGGGAACGATTTCTGACCAATTGGAAATCTATGCAGTGCCCATCTCCTTTACCCTCCATTTTAATGTAGGGTCCCGTGTTTATGAAGGTTACGCTATTACTGTATTCTCAACATAGCTCATTCTAATATTTCTGCTAATGTACATTGATTGCATTTTAGTTACACTGTGTATACAATCCGCATATTAATTTATATACTAGATTCTTGACATAGCTCACTTTAATATGCTAAGAATGATATGTACAGCATTAGATATATCCTGTGTAAATTCATCCTGTGTATATACTGTACATATAGATTGCATTTGGATTACTGTTACAGTGCTTAATACCCTGTCAGCAGACAGGGTATTAAGTGAGCCTTTCTGGGGCTGACTGGGTGCAATGGACCGGATCATTTTGATAAACCGGAATGGAGCACTGATAATGCTGGATTGGGATTTATAAATAACTTTTTCTAAACACTCAAAGCAGGGCTGAGGGTGTCACACGGCATCAATACATTTTTGTGTGTGGAATTTTCACTGTTGGGCATAAAAGACTGTAAAAACACCAGGAAATCAGCTCAAAGTGATTTTAAGAAATCTGTACACAAGTATTCCCATGCATAATAGAGACACGTTATCGTATGCAAGGTTTGAAATTATTATGTTTCAGTAAAACATTATATCCATTTGGGCTTTTAGCAGTCTACAAATTATTTGTAATTATGTTCCGGGCCCCCCGACCATCTGCTCAAGAAAAAATGATGATCCCTGGTCTAAGTGGTGTGCTGCTCTCCTGTTTTTCAGCTCTATTAGTGTGTTTTCAGACCAGTGCAGATAGTCAGTGCAAATGAGATGAGGAGAGGAAGCCACTTTAGACTATACGATATGAAAGTGACATGTCGTTTTCTTGGAAGTATCCTTTGTAGGCTTTTTGAGTGGTATTCAATGGGCAAAAACATATCACAATGGTCTTCAGCGCAAACACATAATAAAAGGCATCTGCGAAGTAAATTCATTCACAAACATTAATATATCTTTATAAATATTTTAAATGACCGTGTTTTCATGAATTTGATGATATAATTGTCAAGCCCATTCAAAAGATTAGGGCACAGGACCTGAAAGTAGGATCACATCGTATTGAGATACTCCACATTTTTCCTGATCTAGACAGGGAGATAAAACAAAGGATATAAGATAGTATAGGAATCCAGTGTACAGTATAATTATTCTTTCTCTGGGAGAGGGGAAGGGGTGCTGCATAGACATTTTCAGTAGGTGGGTAGGGTGGATGAGTTTGGGGCGTGGTACTTTGTCTTTTGCTCTGCATCTCAATGGGCATCTGAGTCTTTACATACCGTGTCACTGGTACTCAGGGTGCGCCTCAGTAGTCTAAAGTGGTTTCATCTCATCTGCAATGGAACATGAGGAAAGGACACCACTTTACACTATTGAGATGCACTCTAGTTGTGTAAAGCCATGGTATTATACATCACTGTCCCCAAGTAAACTTTACTCCTCAACCATATGTCCAACTCCTACATCCCATTCCCTTCCCCATACACCCACAATCTATTCACTACATAGAATGTGCAGTGTACCATACTTGTAGAAGAATGGCTGCACAGTGTTTTCCTGTGAGAACCTCTGTCCAGTGAGATCTCCCAGGGCCTAACTCAAAGCCCTCTATTCAAAGGACTATGCACAAACTGATCCCAACATAAAAGTTGCCCAGTGCTGGGTACCCAGGCAACCGCTCGCTCTGTGCCAGGGGCATCCGCAAAGAAGTGGCATACATTCACTGTAGAGGTTTGTATGTGAGAGAGAGGAAACAGTACTACTACCTTACCCCGATGCTGATCTGCTCACTCATGAGCGATAACAACATAGCTGGACGACTCGCATAATGACAAAGTTGTTGTGAAGATAGGGAGAGATACAGTACACCTTAGCCAAATACATTTAAACTCAGTTTTTCACAATTCCTGACATTTAATCCTCGTAAAAAGTCCCTGTCTTAGGTCAGTTAGGATCACCACTTTTTATTTTAAGAATGTGAAATGTCAGAATAATAGTAGAGAGAATGATTTAATTCAGCTTTCATTTCTTTCATCACATTACCAGTGGGTCAGAAGTTTACATACTCTCAATTAGTATTTTGTAGCATTGCCTTTACATTCTTTAACTTGGGTCAAACGTTTCGGGTAGCCTTCCACAAGCTTCCCACAATAAGTTGGGGGAATTTTGGCCCATTCCTCCAGACAGAGCTCGTGTAACTGAGTCAGGTTTGTAGGCCTCCTTGCTCGCACACGCTTTTTCAGTTCTGCCCACAAATGTTCTATAGGATTGAGGTCAGGGCTTTATGATGGCCACACCAATACCTTGACTYTGTTGTCCTTAAGCCATTTTGCCCAAACTTTGGAAGTATGCTTGGGGTTATTGTCCATTTGGAAGACCCATTTGCGACCAAGCTTTAACTTCCTGACTGATGTCTTGAGATGTTGCTTCAGTATATCCACATAATTTCCCTACCTCATGATGCCATCTATTTTGTGAAGTGCAACAGTCCTTCCTGCAGCAAAGCACCCCCACAACATGATGCTGCCACCCCCGTCCTTCACGGTTGGGATGGTGTTCTTTGGCTTGCAAGCCACCCCCTTTTTTCTCCAAACATAACAATGCAAACCGTATTCTGGCTTTTTTATGCCGGTTTTGGTGCAGTGGCTTCTTCCGTGCTGAGCAGCCTTTCAGGTTATGTCGATATAGGACTCGTTTTACTGTGGATTGCTCCCAAGGATGAACCAGACTTGTGGAGGTCTACAATTTTTTTTCTTCTGAGGTCTTGGCTGATTTTCCCATGATGTCAAGCAAAGAGGCACTGAGTTTGAAGCCGAGACTTGAACTACATACACAGGTACACTTCCAATTGACTCAAATTATGTCAATTAGCCTATCAGAAGCTTCTAAAACCACGATATAGTTTTCTGGAATTTTCCCAAGCTGTTTAAAGGCACAGTCAACATAATGCATGTAAACTTCTGACCAACTGGAATTGTGATACAGTAAATTATAAGTGAAATAATCTGTAAACAATTGTTGGAAAAATTACTTGTCATGCACAAAGTAGATGTCCTAACCGACTTGCCAAAACTATAGTTTGTTAACAAGAAATTTGTGGAGTGGGTGAAAAACGAGTTTTAATGACTCCAACCTAAGTGTATGCGAACTTCCGACTTCAACTGTATGTCTCTTATAAAAAGATGTTCTGAGTTTGACACATCAACTGTACTAGTTGTTCAGGTCCTGTTCTTGTCCCGTCTTGATTTCTGTCCGGTAATATGTTCAAGTGCAGCAAAGCAAGATCTAGAAATTAAATAAATTCTTATTTACAATGACAGCTTGCCCCGGCTAGACCTGGACGACGCTGGGCCAATTGTGCGCCGCCCTATGGGACACCCAATCGATGCCGGATGGGATTCAGCCAGGAATCAAACCAGGGACTTTAATGACACCTCTTGCACTGAGATGCAGTGCCTTAGACGGCTGCACCACTCAGGAGCCCTACAGAACCAACATCAACAACATGCCAGTCTTTCTTAGAGGGCTGATGAGATGAACTGCATCTCTTCTAGTTATATGAGAAATATTACTATGAAGAAAATGTCAGATTGTCTGCATAATCAAATAACATTCAGCTCAAACACCCATACATTTCCCAGAAGACATGCCTTCAGGGGTCTCATCACAGTCCCCAAGTCCAAAGCTAATTCACGGCAACGCACAGTAAAATTACCTTTAAAAAACGGATTAAACATCTCATGGAACGGCGGTGACTGTGAGGAGACAAACACATTGTTTTAGTTGTATTGATTGTATTTGTTTGTATTTTAAATTTGTGTGACTATCCTTGTCTATCAGTGTTTTGTTGTCATTTTTTTTTTTTTTTGTGGACCCCAGGAATAGTATCAAAACATTTGCTGCAATTCTGCACATTTTCCCATAGGCTGGAAGCAAATGTTTGCAGTTTTTAATATGATAACTGATGATCAATGGGCCCAACCCACGGCGACCATGCTTACATCAAGTTTAGATTGATAGGTTAGCTGGCCGCTAGAGTATATAAAAAGGTTCTGCTGACCTGGGCTAATTGAGTGACTAATGATGCACAACCACATTTCAAAATTGCACTTTGTGTATTCTATCATTCTAACTCTCAACAGTACCGTAAGTTGAGAACCCAACTGAGTTCCAAAACAATTGGTCCTTAAGTCTACAAAAGTGGGGGGGCGCCAGGTGCCCATCCCTGGTCTAGACCAATCTTTGTCTTCAATATTGACCCTAAATGATACGGCTGAGAGACCTAGTACCTTTTACATGTCAACCTAAATCAAACTGGCTTTATACAAAATAGACAAACTCAATATAAAAGGAACCCTCCATATCATGATTACTATAGACATAGAAAATATATTTCTAGTAAGCCTCAATGCGGAGAAAGCATGACTCTAAACTGGGACTTCTTTATGCCACAAATGTGGCTTTAACGAATCAAGTAGAATCATCCTAACTCTATACTGCAAATCTCATGCTAAAGTGGAAATAAATGGACAACTATCAAATCAAATAAACCTAGAAAGGAGAGCAAGACAAGGTTGCCTACTATCCCCACTCCTCATTTCCCTCTACATCAAATCATCGAACCCCTTGCCCAATCCACAAAACAAAATGGACATTAGGGGTGAACAGAACAAAACTGTATCAAATTTTATTAGTCACATGCGCCAAATACAACAGGTGTAGACCTTACAGTGAAATGCTTACTCACGAGCCCCTAACCAACAATGCAGTTTAAAAAAATATGTATAAGAATAAGAAATAAAAGTAAAGTGTGTGTGTGTGTGTATTTCCCTGTCATGCAGACACTGCCTCCACAGCCACCCCACCCACTCCAGTCATGGCCAGGAATCTACTGAAGAACCCAGCTGGGGAAGGTATAAGAACACATCTGCCTGTCTGCCTGTCTGCCTGTCTGTCTGTCTGTCTGTCTGTCTGTCTGTCTGTCTGTCTGTCTGTCTGTAGGGATAGGTGAAAGCACATTTCCAATAGGCATTCTCCATAGTGCTTTCAGAGGAGTGACTCTCGTTTGACTGTTGAGATGGTGTCGGCAGAGAGTGACTCAACACTTTCCTCCCAGAGCAGATGGAATTCTGGGAGCTGACAGAGAACGGCGGGAGCCAATGGCAGGTGGAAGAGATGCCAGGAGACTGTGGCTACAACTTCGGTGACGATGGAGTGACCAAATACTTCGGCACCTCCTTTGAGTGAGTAACTGAACATGGTCACAAAATGGGGCCTGTGTATAGACTGCTGTCCAATTCACAATCCTCCTCTCTGAAGTGTGCAATCGTTCATGGATAAAAAAGGATTGGAGTAGTGCAGGAAATATGGTGGAAACTCCCTTACACCAATCAGTGCTTTTAAAACCATTGTGGGGTGTGTTTCTCTCTCTGTGTGTTAGGCTGTGTCTGAAGAGGCAGGTGGTTGACCTAGTGGCAGAGGGCTACGCTCCTGATGACCTCGATGCCCAGCCAGCTGTCAGTGTGGAAGACTGGTGAGACATGCACACAGACATGCACATATCGTTTAGGACAGCCGTTTCAGCTCAGCTAACACCAGCAAGAAATATGTCTGTGTGTGTGTATATGTAGGTACAGTGGGAGGACAGACTGTGGGTGCACCTACCAGTTGACAGTGTGTCTGTTGGATGAGAATGAGGAAATTCTTCAGGAATTTAAACCAGAATCAGTCACCCTGGACCCAGATTGTGATGACTGCTCCTGGAAACAGGTATTGTGGGAAAGCTCAAAATAGCATAATATGATCACTTCTCGTCACATCCATTTCTAATTTTTGTCTTATTTCCAGGTGAACCACACTTTCTCTGATTACGGTTCTGGCCTGCGCTTCATCTCGTTTGAACATGGAGGACAGGACACCAAGTACTGGGACGGCTGGTTTGGAGTTCGAGTCACTGGGAGCTCTGTTATTGTAGAGGCCTGAGAGGGGAAGGGGGCGGCAGGTATGGTGAGGAGGAGAGGGAAATTGAGGACAAAAAGAACGAGAACAAGAGAAAGAAGGAGTTGCGGGGACCAGCAATGCCTTGTGCACCATCCTTACATAGCAGTAAATAAAAAGTAAAGCATAAAAATGTATGCCTAAGATACAGTAGTATCCACTCAATAGCTGCTTCAGAAACGTATGGCATGAGCAAGACCTGCAAGCTTGGACCCTTAGTGCTCAATAACACTGTAGAAACCATTATAGTATACAGATGAAATATTCTCCCAGTGTAGCTTTATAAACAGTTATGAATGAGTTATAAATGACTAACACTAAATGAGATGGGGTGAGTGAGGGTCTACTAACTGCTACCTATGGATAGATAGTTTGTTCTGGTGGTCTTATCAGCTAGGTTTCTTTTCTAGGTTAAGTGGTGTGTAAGGGCTCATTGAAGAGTGATCACTGATCATACATACAGAGGTTGTAACCAATGATTAGAATGAAATGTTAAAACCATCACAGATTATGATTGTAACATATGCATTGTTTTGATCCGAACTGTATCAAATTCACACTAACCAGGTTCACTTTTCAGGTTATTCACAATGCAAATGAGAGCCAAATAAAATCAATCAATCAAGGATTTGCCTAGTCTGTTCCTATATTACATTTAACTGAACATCCATGTTGGTAAATCATAAAGCCGTCATAGCATGTTTTAATTTGCCATAAGATGTACTTCAATTGTAAGGAGAGTTTTGCAATCTGATCTCTCCTTTCAGGATCAACACTGTCACACACGCAAACACGCTTGCACAGAATCTGTCTGTGTGGAACACGTTGGTATGTATGCGTGCATCTCTGTCTCTACATGTATGTGTTTGCGTGACATGATGGAGTCATTATTGGAGAAGAGGCATTTATAGAGCTCTGTAAAGCTGTCATCATGAAGGGGAACAGGAGTGATGAGAGGGGTTACAGAGAAAGGGGTGATAACTGATTCCACTGGCAGACACTACAGAGAAAGAAAGCTTATTCTCATAACACCCAGGTCTGACCCACCCCAGAGACCGCTGTCTGTATGGAGTGAGATCATGCATCTATAGCAGAGGAGAGATACAGTTGAAGTTTACATACACGTAAGCCAAATACATCTAAACTCAGTTTTTCACAATTCCTGACATTTAATCCTCGTACAAATTCCCTGTCTTAGGTCAGTTAGAATCACCACTTTATTTTAAGAATGTGAAATGTCAGAATAAGTTGAGAATTATTTATTTTAGCTTTTATTTCTTTCATCACATTCCCAGTGGGTCAGAAGTTTACATACACTCAATTAGTATTTGGTAGCATTGCCTTAATTCTTTAACTTGGGTCAAACGTTTCGGGTAGGCTTCCCACAATAAGTTGGGTGAATTTGCGACCCATTTGACCCATTTGACCCATTTGCGACCAAGCTTTAACTTCCTGACTGATGTCTTGAGATGTTGCTTCAATATATCCACATCATTTTCCTTCCTTGATGCCATCTATTTTGTGACGTGCACCAGTCCCTCTTGCAGCAAAGCACCCCCACAACATGATGCTGCCACTCCCGTGCTTCACGATTGGGATGATGTTCTCCGGCTTGCAAGCCTCCCCCTTTTTCCTGCAAGCATAACAGTGGTCATTATGGCCAAACAGTTCTATTTTTGTTTCATCAGACCAGAGGACATTTCTCCAAAAAGTACGATCTTTGTCCCCATGTGCAGTTGCAAACCGTATTCTGGCTTTTTTATGCCGGTTTTGGTGCAGTGGCTTCTTCCGTGCTGAGCAGCCTTTCAGGTTATGTCGATATAGGACTCGTTTTACTGTGGATTCCTCCAGCATCTTCACAAGGTCCTTTGCTGTTGTTCTGGGATTGATTTGCACTTTTCGCACCAAAGTACGTTCATCTCTGGAAGACAGAACCTTCCTGAGTGGCATGACGGCTGCGTGGTCCCATGGTGTTTATACTTGCATACTATTGTTTGTACAGATGAACGTGGTACCTAGCTTTTTTATGGCAGTTTTGGAGCAGTGGCGTCTTCCTTGCTGAGCAGTCTTTCAGGTTATGTCGATTTATAAGACTTGTTTTACTGTGGATATAGATACTTTTGTACCTGTTCGCCCCAGCATCTTCACAAGGTCCTTTGTTATGGGATTGATTTGCACTTTTCACAACAAAGTATGTTCATCTCTAGGAGACACAACGCTTCTCCTTCCTGAGCAGTATGACGGCTGCGTGGTCCCACGGTGTTTATACTTGCATACTATTGTTTGTACAGATGAACGTGGTACCTTCAGCCATTTGGAAATTGCTCCCAAGGATGAACCAGACTTAAGGTCTACAATTTTTTTGGAGGTCTTGGCTGTTTTCTTTTGATTTTCCCATGTCAAGCAAAGAGGCTGAGTTTGAAGGTAGGCCTTGGAAGCTTCTAAAGCAATGACATTTTCTGGAATTTTCCAAGCTGTTTAAAAGGCACAGTCAACATAATGTATGTAAACTTCTGACCAACTGGAATTGTGATAGTGAAATCTGTCTGTAAACAATTGTTGGAAAAATTACTTGTGTCATGCAAAGTAGATGTCCTAACCGACTTGCCAAAACTATAGTTTAACAAGAAATTTGTGGAGTGGTTGAAAAACGAGTTAATGACTCCAACCTAAGTGTATGTAAACTTCCGACTTCAACTGTAGGAGAGACAGGGGATGGGTGTTTTTGATATGATCACGCACATTGCTGGCTGTCAATAGCAGTCCTGTTATGCTCACTTCTTGGGGCAGGTATCGTTTCAGTCTCAGACAAGTCTAATTAACCACATTAAGGAGTCAAGTGTTAGTTGTGTAGATATATCTAGTTTAAATTGGTTGGAATCAAACACCCATTGCACATTTTCAAATCACCATAAGATTTATTAAAACCATGCTTTAAAAACAGAACGACAGTGTATCAAACATGAACCAACAGAACAATAAAGGTGGTAGGCTTACAGTTAAGATTTCCACACTGTTATAGTGACAGTGAACAGCTTAAACTAGGATACAGTAATTGACAGAACTGTATCAGTGACATATTAGCCTGTTTTATACAGATTGCTGTACAGTCATTGGAGTACAAACAATAGGCTACTCTAAAAACGTGTGTTTAAAACCAAGCAGTAACCATAAGCACCATTAATATTGACATACTGTAGATTATGAGAGTTAGATGGAAGAATATTATAGTTTGCACTGTGGACATTCACTTTAGGACTCCACAAAAGATTAACATTAAATCTTTCAATCTTGGTCATGATTTGTCTTTTAGGCAATATGGGGAGAAGGGTGATGTTAAGCTTTGGCTTGGAATGTAACAGTGGTAGCACCTCAGATCTATAACATCCATTCTTATGAATAGATTACACCAACGGGTGGGCATATCTAGTCCTGTAGGGCCGCAAATAAGCCTGGCCATCCCATGTGGCCCTCTGGGACTGGAACTGAACACCTCTAAATTACACAGTCCTTCTCTTTATATAAACTCAGCAAAAAAATAAATGTCCCTTTTTCAGGACCCTGTCTTCAAAGATAATTCGTAAAAATCCAAATAACTTCACAGATCTTCATTGTAAAGGGTTTAAACACTGTTCCCCATGCTTGTTCAATGAACCATAAACAATTAATGAACATGCACCTGTGGAACGGTCGGCAATTAAGGTCACAGTTATGAAAACTTAGGACACTAGAGAGGCCTTTCTACTGACTCTGAAAAACACTAAAAGAAAGATGCCCAGGGTCCCTGCTCATCTGCGTGAACGTGCCTTAGGCATGCTGCAAGGAGGCATGAGGACTGCAGATGTGGCCAGGGCAATAAATTGCAAATGTCCGTACTGTGAGACGCCCAAGACAGCGCTACAGGGAGACAGGACGGACAGCTGATCGTCCTCGCAGTGGCAGACCACGTGTAACAACACCTACACAGGATCGGTACATCCAAACATCACACCTGCGGGACAGGTACAGGATGGCAACAACTGCCCGAGTTACACCAGGAATGCACAATCCCGCCATCAGTGCTCAGACTGTCCGCAATAGGCTGAGAGAGGCTGGACTGAGGGCTTGTAGGCCTGTTGTAAGGCAGGTCCTCACCAGACATCACTGGCAACAACGTCGCCTATGGGCACAAACCCACCGTCGCTGGACCAGACAGGACTGGAAAAAAGAGGTTGTCATCTCACCAGGGGTGATGGTCGGATTCGCGTTTATCGTCGAAGGAATGAGCGTTACACCGAGGCCTGTACTCTGGAGCGGAATGAATTTGGAGGTGGAGAGTCCGTCATGGTCTGGGGCGGTGTGTCACAGTATCATCGGACTGAGCTTGTTGTCATTGCAGGCAATCGCAACGCTATGCGTTACAGGGAAGACATCCTCCTCCCTTATGTGGTACCCTTCCTGCAGGCTCATCCTGACATGACCCTCCAGCATGACAATGTCACCAGCCATACTGCTCGTTCTGTGCGTGATTTCCTGCAAAACAGGAATGTCAGTGTTCTGCCATGGCCAGCAAAGAGGCCGGATCTCAATCCCATTGAGCACGTCTGGAACCTGTTGGATCAGAGGGTGACGGCTAGGGCCATTCCACCCAGAAATGTCCGTGCCTTGGTGGAAGAATGGGGTAACATCTCACAGGAAGAACTGGCAAATCTGGTGCAGTCCATGAGGAGATGCACTGCAGTACTTAATGCAGCTGGTGGCCACACCAGATACTGACTGTTACTTTTGACCCCCTCTTTGTTCAGGGACACACTATTACATCTCTGTTAGTCACATGTCTGTGGAACTTGTTCAGTTTATGTCTCAGTTGTTGAGTCATATGTTCATACAAATATTTACACATGTTAAGTTTGCTGAAAATAAGCGCAGTTGACAGAGGACGTTTCTTTTTTTGTTTAGAATATGCCATTAGTCTTGTCTTGTTACATTCACAATGCAACGCATGTCCACTTATGACAACATATGGAGCATGTTGATAACCAATGGCTGTATCCCCAGAGTGTTTGAGTCTGTCTGCGTGTTATTGTCCTTATACTCCATGCACTAAAACTGTTTTGACTGGCACAGTGACAACATTGCACATACCAGAAAACACAACCGTTTCAGCGCATGAGGACAGGAGAGGCAATAGGAGAGTACACCACCAGTGATCCACATGATTCTTATCATGTCTATGGCGACCACTGCATAACAGGACCAGGATGGAAATATCCCTCAGCAAATGATTCAGTTAGTGCTAAACAATGAGTGCTTTTTGAGGTCGTTTCAGGTTCGGTTTGATTATTAAAAAAATAATCAAGGTTTTGGATTTCGGTTTTGAGTATTTGGGTTGAATGCTGTAATACAGAATAAAACAATGAATCAAAGTCCCATGATGGTAGTAACTGCTCATTACTGCTTATCACTTAATAACCATTTATTCACAATTTCAGTTGTGTATATTACATTTGTTTTATGACTTATTTCATTCCAAGTCAGCAGCTCATCTTTATAGAGCTGCTGCATATGCTTTCTGACAAAATCTCTATTTTGTAGTTCTTCAAAGGAAAAAAGGCATACTTTTATGACTGCTGAATACCAACTATCAATCACTTAGAATAGATAATTTATTTTCAGGTAGAGATACCTCGGAAAGTAACAACTGCTCTCTATATCCCCCTCATGATTGTGCATTCTTCTGCCTCTTTTGTAGCAGGCGTAAAAGAAAGACTGTACAAGTAAATGCGCAATGGATTATGGTCATTGTAGTTAATTACGTTTTATGCGCTAAACTAAGTAGAATATTGGCCTGTTGGAAACTACAACTCCCTACTACATTGCACAGTTCAAACAGGATCTGATATATCTCTAGAGAAACTGTGCAATGTGCACAGACAACCAAAAAATTGAATTCAAAATAATTGAACCCAAGTAGTTCAATTTGTTGTTTAAAAAAACTTTAAATAACTGACCCCTCGGTTAATCGCTCAGCAATATTCACAGCTCAACGTCTGTATGATATGTAAGAAATACTCTTGTTTTACTGGTTGAGACTGTAGTTGAACTGTGGGACAGGGCTGCTGAAGGTTAGGGTTTATGGTCCTGGGCTGCCATTGGGAGGTTGTCAGTCACTCTCCCTGGGACTGCATCTGCTTACAGAAGGCCTCAAACTGCTGCTGCTCCAGCTCTGTCATCACCTTATTCAGGGCGTAGATCTAAAATACACACAACAATGAAGATCAGCCAACTAGCAGTGGCATCATAAAGTAGGGGCAAAGGTTGTGTGTAGGGTAAGTATTGTAGGTTATCCTTATCACTGAAACATGTCATTTGACCTCTCTGCAGAAGCTTGAGCAGTTTGAACTAATGTAACCATCCATGGAATTGCAGCCAGTTATAGCCTGTGTACTGTCGAATGACATGTTTGACAGACGTGGGAAAAGACTGACCATTTAACCAAATCTTGTCAGTTAGCTAGTTTGAAAGAAACTGCCACCCAAGCAAGCCATTGTTGTGACTTTACCTCTGACCGTTGTCGTTGTTTCAGTTCCTGCTGGGCGGATTTCTGCTTGGCCCTGTCGCCGCGAGTAGGAGTGGAGTTCAACTTCGCTTTGTCTTTGCGACAGGTGGGCTCCATGGTTACTGACTGACAGCCACCACAGCACAACGACTCGATCAACTCGACCTGAAGTAAGATTGAAAGCATAATCAAAGTAATCACGTGAACATTAACAAATAACAAATGGACAGTGTGATCAACAATTCATACTACTGTGTCCACAAACAAACACACGGTAAGCTGCCGTCTTTGCTACCTAACCTAGCTAAATTTGCTACTGTAGCTAGCATTCCACTTCTAACGTTAGCAACTGACGTTAGTCAGAGAGCACTTAAACTCGCCAGCTAGCTAGCCACAGCTTTAGCACAAAAACATGAACACAGACAATCAAATTACGTTTATTTGAAAGGTATCTGGTATTAAAAACACTCACGTTCAATAAGAGCTCAGATTGTCAACACAGAAAGTGCAGACAACAACAGTTGCCTGTTCAAACACTGAAGTGTAAAACAGCTGTTTGGAAGGAAACTGTGTAACCAGAAAATAACCCCGGAATCGTTCAGTCATAAAACGTACCAACGTTGGTTCCTACCTGAGATAGCTGTTATTTCCATTAAAGTTAACGGCAAAATAACGTCGGTATTTAGTTGTATTTATTCACATTAGAATAACCACTTCACGTGTCCAGTTTTTAATCACATAAATCTAATGAGCTGTTGCAGTTTATACCAGAGGACAAACGTCTATACAGATGACTAATAATCGACCAAAAGATGTCGCTCTTGCCCCACTGATAAAACAGTATATTTTATTTGGGTGAAAGTGGATGTCACATGATGTATACATATACATACATACATACATACATACAGGTAACTGCCAAAATAATGGAAAGACTTGAGTAAATGAGAGATACAAAATATATTGGAAGCAGGTGCTTCCACACATGTGTGGTTCCTGAGTTAATTAAGCAGTTAACGGCGCATTATGCTTAGGGTCATGTATAAAAATGCTGGGAAAACCATCATTTTGGCTACGCACCTATAGGATGAGAATGCCCCCATCCACAGGGCACAAGTGTTCACTGAATGGTTTGACGAGCATGAAAACAATGTAAGGCATATGCCATGGCTGTATCAATCATCGTATCTCAACCCAACACTGAGACATCATTTTCCACCACTATCAACCAAACGATGGAATTTCTGGTGGAAGAATGTTGTCATAGCTCTCCAATAGAGTTCCAGACACTGGCTTGTGGTGGCCCAACGCCCTATTAAGACACTTGATGTTTTCCTCTATTTTGGCAGTTTCAGTGTGTATATATAGACACACACTGAGTGTACAAAACATTAAGAACACCTTCCAATTTTTGCGCTCAGAATAGCCTCAATTCATCAGGGCATGGACTACAAGGTGTCAAAAGCGTTCCACAGGGATGCTGGCCAATGCTTTCCACAGTTGTGTCAAGTTGGCTGGATGTCCTTTGGGTGGTAGACCATTCTTGATACACAAGGAAACTTTTAAGTGGGGGAAAACCCAGCAGCGTTGCAGTTTCATTTGTTTCAAGGCTTAAAAATAATTATTTAACCTGTCTCCTCTCCTTCATCTACACTGATTGAAGTGGATTTAACAGGTGACATCAATAAGAGATCATAGCTTTTAACTGGATTCACCTGGTCAGTCTATGTCAGGGCAGCCCTGGTCTATGTCAATGAAAGAGCATATGTTCCTAATGTTTTGTACACTCACAAAACTCGGTTTCATGCTGTGAAATATTTTACAGTTCACAGATCACCTCATTCACAGCTCTGTACATCTGTGGTGTGGATGCCTGTGAGTATTAGGAGGAGAAAGCTGCAGGCCTCTGTGTGGATATTTTTTTTCTCTATTCGATTATATTCTTCCTTCCAAATGCATGGGAAAGTTAAGCATCAACTATACATTTTCTATGAGTGTGTGATCAGTGAAGTGAGGAATGTGGATAGGAGAGATTCTGTGAACAAGCAGATAGCTTCTTCCTGAAGCTGGGACAGTTTAATGCCTTACTGAACTCAGCTTTGATTACCTAGGTGACATCATTCAATAACTTAATTTGGGAGGCTGTTTGGTAGGTGTTTATCTTTGTGAAGGAAGAGGAGATGAGTGTGCATATGTGTGTGTATGCGTAAATATGTGTTTAATTGAAGAGTGGCTTGACTGAGAGTATGTCTCAGACTGGGAGCCTTTGTTGTCCCTGGAGATTCAATGTGTTCATGAGTCTACTGTCACCACGGAGACAGGCATACTCACATATAAACCCCCACAGACCGCACGCACGCACGCACGCACGCACGCACGCACGCACGCACGCACGCACGCACGCACACACACACACACACACACACACACACACACACACACACACACACCACACACACACACACACACACCACATAACAACACAACGGGTGGCCCAAGTATAGGTTCATCACCATGGCAACACGAACATCCATTATTGTATAGAACAGAGTATCACAAAGACACTGAGTCTTATGGGAGAATATTCTGAGAACACATTTCTCTTCATAAATGTCCACGTAGAATTGATGATATCACTGACGGTAAGGCTGGGGGGGGGGGGTCGTGTGTGTTTTGTAGTGAACCTATAGAAGTTGGTATGTGTGTCCTCTTGCAAGGCTGTGTCAGTGAGATTTATCACGCTGCATTCCCATGGAAGTCCAGTGGAATTCCGATGGCATTCCGATGGTTTACCTGGATTTCATCCCCAAACTCAAAAGAAGTGCTCACCCTGGAATAATACAATATCCTGAAAGGAACAACTGATCCCAAACACATACACAAGCGCACACACACACAGTGGGATTCTGTTGGTAGAAATGTGGAGGAGTGAGTAAGTAAAGAGGAAGAGAGAGAAGGGGTAGAGAGGAAGAGAGAGGAGGGGTAGAGCGGAAGAGAGAGGAGGGGTAGAGAGGAAGAGAGAGGAGGGGTAGAGCGGAAGAGAGAGGAGGGGTAGAGAGGAAGAGAGGAAGTGTAGAGAGGAAGAGGGAGGAAGGGTAAAGAGGAGAGGTAAACAGCTGATGAGTTCATAAACTCCACTGTTATGTCATCCTGTCTGAGCTGACAAGGTAAAGATACAACTTCATGCATTGGAGTGTGAGATGAGGTGGAAAGAGGAGAGATGTATAGAGGACGGAGGTAGAGAGGCGGAGGTAGAGAGGCGAGGTAGAGAAGGGTTATTATGGGGTGAGGAGCAGAGGAGGGGTAGATAAATTAAATGTATGGAGGAGGAGGGTATAGGGGTGTGACTCTGTTAGGAGCTTTGTTGATCTATATCAAATTCAGGGAAAGCGTCACTCTGACGGCTCTTTCACACGACCTACACAGCCACCTTCCACCATCCACATACACTGCCTTACCACAGCCTCCCAAGCCTGCCAGTCTGCTCTGATGCCAACACACACATACACAAGCAAGCACAAACAGATGTAGGATCTTAATTTGAGCGAGTTTGCTACAGCAGGAAAATAATCCTGCAGCAACAGGAAATGTGAATTATTATGTGGATTATATATCATGGAGATTTTTGTAGAGGTTTATACATTTTGAAACTTCAAATACACTACAGGTTTGCATTTCCTGCTTTTGAATCTGTAGGTATACATACACACGCTGTCATTCAGCACAACACACACTCAGTCCATCAACCCTAAAAATAACTTACTGGGTTGACTGTGCCTAAAATAACTTTCTAACTGAGCCTCTCTCTCTCCCTCTCTCTCTCATGCATGCACGCACATAGACATGGAGTTGCTCCCTCTCCACACCTGCCCCGCGAACAGAGCGAGATGTGTCGCCATCACAAACAGCGCAGCACCAGCCGGCAGGAAATGGGTTAGGAACGACCTCACGAGCTGGGGTCAGCTCGCTTCTGCCAGCTCTGTCAGGGTGGATATTAGACTGCATTGCCACACACACACATTCTCCCATATACTGTCAGTATATTACTCTCTCACTTTCTCTCTCTACATTTCTCTCTCTCTCTCTCTCTCTCTTCTCTTCTTCTCTCTCCTCTCTCTCTTCTCTCTCTCTCTCTCTCTCACACACACACCAACACACATCAACACACACACACACAACACAACACAACAACACACACACACACACCCCTGTCAGTATGGGTATGAGGGGTAATGATCAGATTTGATAAACACTAGCCAGGACAGTAAACACCTGGATAAAGCCCACAGAGGGACATACAGCTCATAGGAAACCCAGGGTGGAGTGTGAACACACGTACAAGCGTTCAAAGACACTAATGTTAATGTAACTTAGCACAGGTGGTTCAGAGATGCTTGCGCGATGACAACCTCAAGTGTTGTGTGTGCTCCCCTAGCTAATGCGTAGGCTTAAGCTCAGTAAGGTAGGCTAGCACAGTCATGTTGCAGACAAGCCAGGTTCGATATTTGGTAGGTGAATGGTATTTATTTACAATGTAAGAGATGATTCTGGATCTAGAGGTTGTATTTACAAAAATATACACATGATGAAAATAATATCAATAATTGATCACATTGATATTGCGCCTTTCCAGATGCTCTAAGCGATGTAAGGGGGGGTGGAAATTCACCACATCCACCACCAATGTGTAGCACCCACTTGGGTGATGCACAGCAACCATTTGTGCCAGAACACTCACCACACATCAGCTATCAGGTAGAGAGGTGAGGAGTGATATAAGACAATTAGGAATGATGGGGATGATTAGGTGGCCATGATGGAAATGTGGCAAGGTTGGGAATTTAGCCAGGACAGCAGTGTTGTTGGTCCGATTGTGTGGGAATGGTGCTTTGCTCTGGCTGCAGCTAGACAGTTGTTTCTGTTCTGGCAGTTGTCTACTGCTGTAATGGTTTTGGAGTGCCAGGTTGATCAGGAGGAGGTGATGGCTGTGAGTTGGCTGGGCTGGATATTGCAGAACTTAAGATTGTGTTTAAGGTTGTCTTTGAAGCGCTTTTTGGGTCGGCCTGTCTTCCGGTGCCCGTGCTGTAGCTCGCCAAAGAAGATCCTTCTTGGGAGACGGTGTTGGGGCATCCTGATGGTGTGGTTGGTCTATCGGAGCTGTGCCTTAATGATCTTAGCCTCAATGCTGGTGTTGTTAGCTATCTGCAGTACCTCCCAGGTTGGAGACCTTGTCTTGTCACCAGATACCCATAATAGATCTTAGAGATTGTGTGTGGAATATCTTCAGCTGCTTGACAGGAAGTTGGCTTTAAGTTGCACAGCCATACAGCACGGCTGTGATCACTACAGCATGATAGATTTTCATCTCTGTGGAAAGAGTGAGGGTGTATGGTTAAGTATCCTGTTCCTCAGCCTTCCCAATGACTGGCTTGCTTTCTGGATTCTGCTTATTATTTATTGTTTGAGTGAGCCGTCCTTGGAGATGGTGCTCCCCAGATATGTGAAGTGGTCTACATTCTGGAGCGCAGATCTACTGAGGTGGATGCTGGGGGGGTCACTGGGTTGGACATGGGTGATAGTTGACTGAGGACTACAGTTTTCTTCCAAGCTGATGGTAAAACCAAAACTCTTGCAAGCTTTATCAAAGAAGTCTGCCGAAGACTGGAGGTCTACCCCTGTGTGCATGAGGAGGGCACAGTCATTGGTGAAGAGGTTCTCACATTTAAGATGTTCTTGTATTTTGGTTTTTGCTCAAAGCCCGCGCAGGTTGTAGATTGAACCATCATCCCTGTATCTGATCTAGATTCCTTTTTTGAGGTCCTTAGTAGCGTGGATGAGGACGGCAGTGGAAAATATGTTAAAGAGCACCAGGCCCAAGATACATCCTTGCTTGATACTGTTGGAGATGGGAAGGCTTCAGAGATGTCACCACCACAGCGGACCTGGCCTTGCATTCAATGGAGCTGAGTAATAAACAGAGCGGTTTCTGTTTTCTTCCTAGAATTGTGACTCTAACTCTTTAATGGTTTAAGCTACAAAATATTTTGACCCCATATGTGTCTTCTGTTTCCCTCAGAACCCCTTAGAACAGAGTGGACAGGACCAGGCAGTAAATCAGACTGGCTTAAGAAGAACATTATCAATGATGATGTTCTTTTCTACACAGAAGATCATTCACAATTTTTGCCTAATGTTGTCCTGAACTTCCCAATACCTTTCAGATGCATTTTAAGCCATATTTCCTTCAGATTGAAATATTATTACAAATCAGTCTAAAACTATTTTTGACACAGAGAGGTTAGTTCGTAAGCCAAACCGTTTGGACACTACAGACGGCCACCTTCCATCACAGATGGGGAAGACCGCAGTTGGCAGATGTGGAGATGCAGCCCATTCAAAATAACAGAAATCTCTGGCTTAAACAGATGGATTTTGATGAGGACTTTCTTTATTATGCTAATTTGATTTCCGTGGTGACACGGACATCAACTCTAGGGGTTAATTAATGTAGGGAAACCTTTATCCGTTTTACATAATTTCTACCAGCATGTCACCTGTGTAACTATAAAACTCTAAATCACCTTTACTCCACACACAGAAACACATACAAAGCTCCCCCTCGCCCTCCATTTGGCAAATCTGACCATAACTCTATCCCCCTGATTCCTGCTTTCAACCAAAAACTCAAACAGGAAGTACCAGTGACACGCTCAATACGGAAGTGGTCAGATGAAGCGGATGCTAAGCTACAGGACTGTTTCAATAGCACAGAATGGAATATGTTCCGGGATTCACCGATGGCATTGAGGAGTTTACCACAGCAGTCACCGGCTTCATTAATAAGGGCATCGACGGTGTTGTCCCCACAGTGACCATGGATACATATCTCAACCAGAAGCCATAGATTACAGCCAACATCTGCACTGAGCTAAATTCTAGAGCGGCTGCTTTCAAGGAGAGGGACACTAATCCGAACGCTTATAAGAAATCCTGCTATGCACTCCGACGAACCATCAAACAGGCAAAGCGTCAATACAGGACTAAGACCGAATACTAATAAACCGGCTCTGACACTCGCCGGATGTGAGCTGCCCAGTGACGGGAGCCTACCAGAAGAGCTAAATGCCTTCAATGCTCGCTTCGAGGAAAACAGCACTGAACAATGCATGAGCTTACCAGCTGTTCCGGACGAGTGTGTGATCACGCTCTCCGTAGCCGATGTGAATAAGGACCTTTAAACAGGTCAACATTCAAAAAGCCCTGGGGCCAGATGGATTACCAGGATGCATACTCAGCGCATGCACTGACCAACTGGCAAGTGTCTTCACTGACATTTTCAACCTCTCCCTGATCCAGTCTGTAATACCTACATGTTTCAAGCAGACCACCATAGCCCCTGTGCCCAAGAATTCCAGGGTAACCTGTATAAATGACTTTTGCCTCACACCTATCGCCATGAAATGCTTTGAAAGGCTGGTCATGGCTCACATCAACACCATCATCCTAGACACCCTGAACCCACACCAGTTCGCATATCGCCCCAACAGATCCACAGATGATGCAATCTCTATTGAACTCCACACTGCCCTTTCCTAAAAAGAGGAACACCTATGTGAGAATGCTGTTCATTGAATAGAGCTCAGCATTCAACACCATAGTGCCCTCTAAGCTCATTACTAAGCTAAAGACCCTGGGACTGAACACCTCTATCTACAACTGAATCATGGACTTCCTGACGAGCCACCCTCATGTAGTGACGGTAGGCTACAGCACATCCGATGGCAGTCGACATGACGTGTTAGGTCTGATCACCGACGACGAGACAGCCTATAGGGAGGAGGTCAGAGACCTGGCAGTGGGGTGCCAGGACAATAATCTCTCCCTCAATGTCAGCAAGACAAAGGAGCAGATTGTGGACTACAGGAAACCGAGCACGGCCCCATTCACATTGACAGGGCTGTAATGGAGTGGGTCAACAGCTTCAAGTTCCTCGGTGTCCACATCACTAAGTATCTATCACGGTCCACACACACCAACACTGTCGTGAAGAGGGTATGACAATTGCTCTTCCCCCTCAGGACGCTGAAAAGATTCTTCAAAAAGTTCTACAGCTGCACCATTGAGAGCATCTTGATTGGCTGCATCACAACTTAGTATGGCAACTGCTTGGCATCCGACTGCAAGGCGCTATGGAGGGTAGTGTGTGAGGCCCAGTACCACAGTGGGGCTGAGCTTCCTGCCATCTAGGACCTCTATACCAGGCGGTGTCAGAGAAAAGTCCTAAAATTGTAAAAGACACCAGCCACCCTAATCTACTGCACGGCAAGCAGTACCAATGCACCAAGTCTGGAACCAACAGGACCCTGAACAACCCCCAAGCCATAAGACTGCTAAATAGTTAGTCCAGATAGCTATTTGGTTAACTATATAACTATCTGCATCTGCCCCTTTTGCACTAAAGTTTTTGAGTCATTACATAAGCTGCTGCTGTTTATTATCTTTCACTTTATTCGTAGTTATATGTACATATCTACCTCAATGACCTCGTACCCCTGCACATCAACTTGGTACTGGTACCCCGTGTATATAGCCAAGCTATCGTTAGTCATTGTGTTTTATTACAGGTAGCTTAGCGGTTAAGAGCATTGGGCCAGTAACCGAAAAGTTGCTGGTTAGAATCCCCAAGCTGACTACGTGAAAAGTTGCTGGTTAGAATCCCCAAGCTGACTACGTGAAAAGTTGCTGGTTAGAATCCCCAAGCCTGACTCACGTGAATAAGTTGCTGGTTAGAATCCCCAAGCTGACTACGTGAAAAGTTGCTGGTTAGAATCCCCAAGCTGACTACGTGAAAAGTTGCTGGTTAGAATCCCCAAGCTGTTAGAATCCCCAAGCTGTTGGAATCCCCAAGCTGTTAGAATCCCCAAGCTGTTAGAATCCCCAAGCTGACTACGTGAAAAGAAATCGGTCTGTGCCCTTGAGCACGTAACCCTAATTGCTCCTTTAAGTTGCTCTGAATAAGAACGTCTGCTAAATGAAAAAAATATACAATTATTACTTTTATTATTACGTGTTTTTCTTTTCTATTATTTCTCTATTTGCTTTCTCTCTACATTGTTGGGAAGGGCCAGTAAGTAAACATTTCACTGTTAGTCCACACCTGTTGTTAACGAAGCATGTGACGAATACAATTTGATTTGACTTTTCCATTCATATGAATGTTCACAGCGAGGGCATGTCTGCATGATGCTAATGAGGGCCCCCTTGCTGGACTTCTCTATGCTGTATGTTCGGCTGCAAACAGAATATCTCTCGCACAACTTCAGCAGGCAATCGTATGAGGTGGTGTGGACCGGGAGGGGACAGGGTGACAGCCCCCTCCTTTTTTCTCTGAAGAAAGGACAAAGCTTTTTGCTAATGCACTTCACATCCAAAATGACTCTACTAGTTGTATCTGCTTGGCTGGGAAGTCTGGTATTTTTTAATACAACTTTTCACATTTCACATTGCACACATTAGCTGTCGTTGTTGATGAAGCCGTCTGTGTTCTCAGGGCAGTAACTCAAGTCACTATCAGAGGCCTCATTATGGTGTGTCCTTTCATAGGAGTCGAGGGAGACTGGCAACAACGGAAGAGGTGTCACAAGGCTACTTGTGTCACATGACACACTTTTATTCTGAGGTCTTGCCTGACAAGCTGTGAAAATAGTAAACAGTGAATTCAATATTTCTTTTTTTGGGGGGGGGKKGWGGWKWMASCCATTGCAATCACATTGCTGGACATGTTATGATAACCACCTTTGCTCATTCTGGTAGGTTCCGACATCCATTCATGACCAGGTGATCAGTCTGGCACCCAACTGTGCACTTTGTCTAACAGAAAAACAGGGTCAATGATTATCATCATGCCCCAATTATAAATATAGCTCGAGAAATAACAATATCTCGTTTGGAAGCTAATTCTATGCTTTAGAGATGTAGACTGACTGGCTCCAGATTGGATTAGATTCAGGTTGGTTTGAGTTTGTTACTGCTAGTCAGACATGAGTTAGTTAGTACCACCTTAGCTGAATCCAATATTTATTTGTGCCCTAGATATGGGTTGCACCTCGTAGGCTAATGTGACTGTTTCGTCTAAATTACACTAACTTAGAGTGGCATGGAAATATGATGACATTGCTAAAGTAGACAAATAATTAGAAGCAAACAATTTTGCTGTCACGCCCTGACCTTAGAGAGCCTTTTTATGTCTCTATTTGGTTTGGTCAGGGTGTGATTTGGGGTGGGCATTCTATGATTTTGTATTTCTATGTTTTGGCCGGGTATGGTTCTCAATCAGGGACATCTGTCTATCGTTGTCTCTGATTGGGAACCATACTTAGGTAGCCCTTTTTCGCCTCCTTTCGTTGTGGGAAGTTAACTTTGTTTGTGGCACAATAGCCCTTAAGCTTCACGGTTGTATTGKTTATTGTTTTTGTCGGCGTCTTCCTAAATATAAAGGAATATGTACGTTCACCACGCTGCACTTTGGTCCGCTTCTTACGACAGCCGTGACATTTGCCATATTATGATGTCGTCAAATTTACTCTAGGGAGATGGCAATGTTGCCATTACCGTTACTAACAAAGTTCGTAAAAAGTTAAAATACGGTGGTCCCCTCAATCTTAGTTAGCTTGCTAAAGTTAAACTGCATCTCAAGTCAATAAGGTGACATCATGACATTCTTTTGAAATGTTATTGTTTTTCCAAGCCAAATCCAAGTTGTATTAAGGTAGGCTAACATGTTAGCCAGCTAGCTAGCTAGGTAGATAGCTAGTTGGTAGCTAGCTAGCTAATGTCAGCTATGCTAGTGATGATAGTGATAATGATTACCAAAATATACTTATACCATTGCATTGTTGAATACTTGTTTYTGATTGGCTTGAAGGGCATTCTAAAGTGTGCATTATTTCCTTATAGCGCACTGTATATTTGCATGGTAGAATTCAATGGCTATAGTTAATTCTTACATGTTCTATGTTTGATCTGCTTTTGAAAGCAAAAGTCAAATTGAAAACATTATTGTCATTGTTGAATTCAATTTTCATAATAGCAAGCCAGGACTGTTGGTTTGGTTAGCTAATCTAGCTAGTCTGTTTGTTTAGTTACCAAGGCAACTACAGTCACTATCTAGGTAACTTGGTAGCTACTTCCGTAGATGTTGAACACATTTCTAGTGGTAAATGTGTTAAATTATAGCCATGGTATAAAGGGCATAATCAACTCGGGGCTCTATGTGTTCTCTGGAAAATAATGCACCTCCGTGGAAGGTCAGTTCCACTCCGCTAGAGAGTTGTGGAACACACCTTTCATGTCATACATTTTTTTCTCCAGAGAACGCATACCCCCTCGTTGATTATCTCTTACATAACCAGACACACATCCAGTGGTCTATGGTCTAGCTACCGGTATACTCAGCACCACTGGACCAACGACATAAAAACCACCTGTTCCGCATGCAAACAAACCATAGTTGTTGGCTGTACATCCTGCTGGAAGCATGCATTGTGTAGGGCTTTTCAGTCTCAAACGGCTGTGATCCTTTGAACGCCGGTGGTTGGGGACGGCAAAACAACGGAGCCCCATTCAATGAACGGAAGCGACGTGAGCGGAGGGGCGATTTGCACGTGGAGCTTGGCAAAAGGGGGCATGATTTGTTGATATAATTGTTATCCAAACCCAACCTTCATTTACTCCTTGTGATGGACGGCAGTTCCAAGCTCTGTTTTAGAGGAGATTGACTTTATGACCAAAATTATCCTATTTACACTTTGTAGTCAATTATTAAACTAGAATAAATGTCAGAAGTAACATCGATACCACATATGCCATTTTCAAATGGATTAGTTGGTTTTAAGGGGCAGTCACTCTTTAATTAACATTTCTAAATAATTTCTGAATAAATGATAACCAGACTAAGGTGTTTGAGTTCACGCAATATACTGTATAAAGCACAATGTTTGATGGGACTAGCGAAAGCGTAGTTCATTTAGCAGGCAATGCGTGTACCAAACAGTCAGTCTGTTTGTGTGGGGAGAAATGGAGGGCAATGTCTGACCGGATATTTAGCAGGCACATGATGTCGAAGCTATTTACATGAGCAGCTTTTCAGCTCAGCCAGTATGAGGCTCATTCAGTTAAAGGGTCACTCTTATCTGGACTGACTTAAGGAGGAGGTTCTTCTGTTTTCTGTCTCTTTCTCCATCTCTCACACCGCTCCCCTCTACCCTTTTTTTCATTCCCTGTGTCTGTCTCGTCTGTCTGTCTGTTTCTTTCTCTTCTCTCTCTCCTCTCTCTCCTCCTTCCGCCCCTATTCTCTCTCTCTCTCTCTCTCTCTTCCTCTCTCTCTCTCTGTCTGTCTCTGTCTCTGTCTCTGTTAAAATAGGAGTGGTAGCCAGGCAGGCAGGCTGGATTGTCCTGGAGACTGAGAGACTTTAGACCCTAATCTCCCGTCTCCTCTTCCCCTGTACACACACAAACACGACTCACCCACCCCCAACCATGGCTGTGTGTGTGTTTAAAAAAAAAATGATATTGTATATTATGTGGTCTCCCCTCTGGTGTTTGGTTAATGCATCTTGTGTATGCTATACTGCCTGTATATTTATGATAATGTATGTTACTCACAGACAAACACACCGACAAACCTCTGGTGATCACAGAGCACACAGCAGGCTTTTATAATGTTTCATCTCCATTGTTGGTTCACAATCAAGTACAACAATTAACTTGTGTTTTTCAGAATTAGCTACAGTTCTCTCTCTCTCTTTCACACTTTCACACACACACACCGCACGTGCACCGCACGACGCGGTACGCGCACACACACACACACAACACAAACACACACACACACACACACACACACAACAACACACACAACACACAACACACACACACACACACCACACACACACACCACACACACACACCACACACACAACCACACACAAACACACACACACACACACACACAGTCCTTGTGTATAGGACACACTCCACTGGTTTCCTGATACAAGACCTGTTTGTAAATTGTGATGCCCCTAACCCATACCATATCAACCCCTAACCTTATCAACCTTGCTCCTTACACCCCCTCATCTACCCCTCTCACACTTTAACTCCTGCGCTGTCTGGTGTGGGGTGGAAGAGGTTGGAGGGGTGGAGAGGTGGAGTTGGGGGGTGAACAGGCCTCTCTTTAAGCCTGTGTGGGAGACAGCAGGGCCAGTGTGTTTGGGCTGGCGAGCCCCAGGCTTCAGCCCCGGCCTCCTCTCTTCCCCAGGAGCTGCTTCTCATTAGAGCTGTTTGTTTTGGCAGCGGCCTGGTGGCACTTAGCAGCTCCACGCACACACATGCATGCACACATATGCATGCCCATACTCAAGCACACACACAAACACACACGTGACGTACACGCGTGCACACTATTTGTTTTGGCAGTGGCCAGGTGGCACTTAGCGGAGCTGCGCCACATTAGCAATCAGGCTAACACACCACCATGTTTATGTTTGCAGAGCCCGGACAAAACACACACCTTTTTCTCTATCTCCCTTAGCTCTCTCCAAACTCTACTCACACACACGCATGCACACGCATGCACACGCACAGACACACACACACACAGGCCAGCATGCCCCACTGTGTTTTTATGTTTGCTGAACACTGACACCCGCTTGGTTTAGATAGAATTGACACTAAAAAGAGCCTGTGTCTCGTGCCAGGAGAAAAACACACTACACTACACTTCACACACACACGCACACGCAACACTACACGCATACGAAACACACAGTGTAGGAAACAAACTCATTGTTCTCTCCTCTCCCAGAGTGTTATTTGGACACTAACCCTCCCAATTTTCTGTCTGGGACAGCCTGTGGACAGCGTTAAGGTTGGTGTTAGGGATTCGGTTTCTCTGGCTGTTTCTCTACACACACCAGGAATGTGATAAACAATACACACATTCTTGGGAGCTGGCACACACACACACACACACACACATTTGGCTGACTCTGTCCAAATGAATACACACTCAGTTTTACATGAGGAATTCTCCAGTTTCCCAAATAGAGGGTCAGGATCCACCGATGGTTTTTGGATTGTGGGCAGAAACATTGGTTTTGTTTATCGATGGGTCACTGGAAAATTTCAAATGCTTTTAACGGCTGACACAGTATTAAAAGTTTGAGAACCAGCTTTAGTCACATGGATGCAAGGAAGCTTGATAACTAAAAGTGCCATTAAGGGTCATTGTGAAAACTGTCATGGTAGGATGTTGCTGGCACGTATCTAAATCCTATCTACAATAGTATTCCCCATAAACCATGGCCTCGAGGGCATTATGGTGATTTGGATGTGGTTCATTAGCAGATACGTGTGTATTAGCCTTGTATATGAGTTTGTCAAAACGAGGTGTGAGGTCAGAGGGTCAGTGTTCGAAGGGACGACTGAGGACCCTGTTTTACCCAGCATTCTCCAGTCAGACCCAGCTGTGAAAACACATATACATACACTCACAGGGGAGCCAGGTGTCTCTGCATGAATAACCTCAGTGTCCTACCTACATACACACGTACGCACGCACACGCACACACACCTGTCCATCACCTCATACAGCACACACAGTAAAGCTGCTCAGCCACTCAGCCAATTAGCCTCAACTGTCATCTGCTGGCTGGCTCTCGAGGGAGCAGTGGGTTAGTCGACGCCGTAGCGTTGTTAACACCAAACACTCCAAATTGAAGAAGATGCTTACAGGCCTTCGTCTGTGTGTGTGTGTGTGTGTGTGCGTGCGTGCGTGCGTGCGTGTGTGTGTGTGTGTGTGTGTGTGTGTGTGTGTGTGTGTGCGCATGCATTTTAACAGTGCAAACCCTGGTAGACAGTCAGGCAGGGTCCCGTTGGGACAGGACCTCTATAGGGTCTAAACAAAAATTTACCTGAGCTAATGAAATAACAACATTCAATTTCGTTATCCATTTGAAAAGGGTCCGCTCATTTTTCTACCTGCTGTGCAACAGTCTCTGAATCTCTCTATCCTGAATGCAGTTGGGTTGGTAGCAGCCCAGTTTCTGGGGTGGATTATTTTACTTGCTCTGACTCTGCAGCCAACTATGTGTCCCTATCTGACATTGATCTGTGCTAGGGTTGAATGGCGGTTACCGAGATTTACCAGGATTTACGGCCCACAACCACTCCCTTTTCCTGGGATAAATAACTGCGAGAAACCGGTAAATTATAGTAAATTATTTATATGAACAGCATGGCATGACATGGAACTTAAATTATATGCAATGTCTAAATCTGGCTTCTCTACGGTCTCTGCATGATGAATCAATGATCAGGTTGGGGACAGACCATCTCAGTATGGAGCTCAGTTCACAATCCATGTAGACCTATCATCTCATCATGGTAACTTTTTCTTGTGACAGGTAGGCCTACATTTTCTGCATCATAGTCTATGCTACAGAAATATAAAGACTGAATGCGCGTCTTATTTACCCATCTCCCATCTGGCTTTCGGGGGTCAACATGTTTTTAATTGTAAAGATTTAAAAAAAAAAAATTGGATGGGAACAGCCTATCACTCGAATATCTTTGCTATAAATCAGTGTACGCGCGAGAACTCTCTTGCAGTCTCTCTCTCTTTCCATCAACTCCATTCAAATTGCATCCAAAATAGATSATCCTGTTCCAGATTGATATATATTCCTATATATAGATGTTCTAGCCTACCGCTTTCGGGTAATAAATTCAATGCAGTATTAGCCTTATATTTAACTAATTAATGATGAGTTATGCATAATAAGCTTCTAACTTATAGCCTCTGTTTCTTGCGCAATATGCAAGCACCTGTGCCTCGCTGGCCTCTCTCCTTAAGAAATGCTCCTTAGCTCTTGGAGTCCCATGCAGGAAAAGCTAGACTAGAATAGCTTGCTGGACATTATTTTTACTTACATTTCTTATATCAATAGACTATTCGAAGAGGGACGCAAGCTCTTTTTTGCTGAATGTTAAATACAGCAGCCAATAGAACTCAAGGGTAGTTTGAAAGAAGCGCTAACGTGTGATGGCGGTGACCTATAGCAGTTGTTTATTCAGGCCAATAACCATTCAATCTTTGTGAAGGGAAGTGAAAACCTTTTGCATCTAATTCTAGTCCTATATTATTCAAGGATGTGATTTGAATGATGAAGATAAGGAGAATGAAACGTTTTTAATTTAACTGTTGAAAGCGAGGAAGGAATAAAGCAACAATAGAGAGATAAAAGGGAGGTAGCCTAATAACATTAGGGGAAATGTATATATGCATCAGCCTACTAATTATACAAATAGGCCCTATTATATTTCAAAATCAAAATCAAATTCGCTAGCCTATAGCCTAAATTTGTAGGCTGCATGTGCTGCCCCAGAATCACATGTTCTCTTCTGCTTCATCATGGTTTGATTTGGTGTGTAATTCTAGTCCAAATAATACAGTATAATACAATACAGTATTACAGTTCACACTGAAAAAGATTAGCCTACTGAAGCTAGTTTCAGTTATTTACTCAAGAGAGCAAATAGCTAACTACATCTATGGGCTTTTCAGTTTTTCTGTTACGCTTAATGTGCTTTAGCCTATATCATATAGCCTATGTATTGGATAATGGCACAATCATTTGGGCTTTTTTGGGCTTGGGCTCATTAAATGTCATTAACGTAGGGCTCATTAAATGTCATTAACGTAGGGTTCATTAAATGTCTTTAATGTAGGGCTCATTAAATGTCATTAACGTAGGGCTCATTAAATGTCATTAACGTAGGGCTCATTAAATGTTCTTAACGTAGGGCTCATTAAATGTCATTAACGTGGGCCTCATTAAATTATGTTAAAGTAGGGCTCATTAAATGTCGTTAACGTAGAGCTCATTAAATGTCGTTAACGTAGAGCTCATTAAATGTGGTTAACGTAGGGCTCATTAAATATCGTTGACGTAGAGCTCATTAAATGTCGTTAACGTAGAGCTCATTAAATGTCGTTAACGTAGAGCTCATTAAATGTTCGTAAAAGTAGAGCTCATTAAATGTTCTTAACGTAGGGCACATTAAATGTTCTTAACGTAGGACTCTTAAATGTCCGTTAACGTAGGGCACTCTAATGTTCTTAACGAGGACTCATTAAATGTCGTTAACGTAGGGCTCATTAGGGCTCATTAAATGTCGTTAACGTAGGGCTCATTAAATGTCGTTAACGTAGGGCTCATTAAATGTCGTTAACGTTGGGCTCATTAAATGTTGTTAACGTAGGGCTCATTAAATGTTGTTAATGTAGGGCTCATTAAATGTTGTTAACGTAGGGCTCATTAAATGTCCTTAACGTAGGGCTCATTAAATGTCATTAACGTTGTGCTCATAAAATGTATGTAATAAATGGCTCATCAGGCATCAGGTTTGAATTTGAATATATACTTTATAATGCTCTTGAATGACACTTCCGGTTTTGGCATTAAATACCGGGTTACCTGGGAGAAAAGTGATTTATTCTCGGGATGGAACATTTGTAAAATACTGGGAAAATATTCAACCCTAGTGTGTCTGTGTGTGTGTGTCTGTGTATGAGTGTGTGTGTGTGTGTAAGCGTGATGCTGAGTGTCAGTGGCGTTAAACAGTGTCAGTGGCGCTGAGTGTCAGTGGCGTTAAACAGGCAAGTGCTGCAGGTGTTGCAGATCTGCTTAAGGCCGTTTTGCTCTCTGAGCTGCGTTCAATGCGGGCGCTGTAAGTAATTGCTTGATTTGACTCTTTCAGCTGTTTTCCTCAGTGATTACGCCAGAGGAGTTTGCTTAAGGCTGGGAGCGTGACAGGTTCTGGAATTTCTCTCCCCGGAGCGAGAGAATCTGTCTTGGGTCACCAAGAGACTCCAGTTACAGAAGAGTAGCCCCTTCAGAAGGTGATCCACCTTATCAAAACCCCTCACACACACACATACATGCACACTCAAACACACGAACACACACACACCTGCACACAGACACACACACATCTCCTGTTACAGAGTTCTGCCTGTCAGTAAAACCCAGCAGATTCATTCTGATAGCAGAAAGGTAGCTAGAGGATGGAAAAGACATTATAAACATTATGCATACAGTAAAGGTGGTGTTACATTGTTTCCACTAAGTGAACTCTAGCTAACCAGTCAGTGATCTCCATCATTACTACCCTCTTTATCATCAACGCAACAGTCTGATGCTCATAAAATGTCTGCGTTTTAGTCTGTCAATGTCTCCGTCTTCCAGTCTGTCCATCTGTCCGTCAGTTGGTCATATTTTCTGATGCTAGGTGGTTTCAATTAGTCTCTCTCACTCTCTCTCTCTCTTTCTCTCCAAGTTAGCATGCATTACTCTTGGCAACACTTCCTGCTGGGCTGAGCTGTGATTGGATGGTCAGGAGAACTGGCTGTGGCCGGAAATCAAGACTTTGGTCATGCTATGCTGCGTGTATCCACTCTGTACTCAACACAAATGCGTAAAATGGATTGTTGATGGTCTTTGGTTCAACATTATAGGGTAAAGGTGTTTCTGTGTGTTTCTGCTGAGTCTGCAACAAGCTGGGCCATGGGAGAGAGCATAACCTAAACTGGGAGAACGCCAGACAGAAAAACAGCAGATGAGGGGTGAAGAGTGACTGATAAAGTGAAGTAGCTTTGGCATGAGACTGGTGCCCTCAGCTCCTAGTGCCATGCATGCACATAAACAAACATACACACTCATTCAGACTCGCACAAGCATGCGCGCTCACAAACACACACACACACGCACTGAGTGAGTGTGAGCAATTTCATGGGACTATACCCTCAGCCCCTAGTGCTGCGCTCAAACTCCCGAAGATAAAAGCCTTGAGGGCCCCTCTAATCTCCATACACCACCGGTGGTTGGGGCCACAAGGTGTGTGTTTAGCCCACAGGGAAAAGATGAGTGGGCAGGGGTTGTAGGTAGCCACTGACAAGCATCAACAAACACACACAACAACAGTCAAGCGCCAAGCCATCCACAGACCAGAAAGAATAACCTCCTGCTCACTGCACTGAAGTCCCACAGAGGGACATCAATACGCAGAGCCACATCTTAGTCCCTAAATGAACTGGAGATTTCATCTGGCCTAAGTCATAGGGGACCCAACAGCAGGAGAGTCTGTGACACATTAGGGAGAGAGATAGAGAGAGACTTGTTTGGCAATGTTAACATATGTTTCCCATGCCAATACAGCTCCTTGAATTGAATTGAAAAGAGAGAGAGAGAGAGAGAGAGAGAGAGAGAGAGAGAGAGAGAGAGAGAGAGAATTGAATTGAAGTTGAAGTTGAGTTGAATTTTCATAAATCTTTATTTTAAACTAAAGTATTAACACAAATATTGGCACACTGCCTTTTCAGAAATTACACAACAAATGTGTCCTTATATAAACATATAAAAAACGAATACATTAAATAAAAAATCATTTACATTCAACTTATTAAATCAACCCCTCTTTTGACAAATACAAAACACTTTGTGGAACCCAATGATATTTATCCCCCCAAAAATCTACAATAATTGCCTGTATCTTGGCCAGAAGGCCAGACGGTGGCTCTAAACATGACAACCGATGCCACAGTGCAGAGGCAACCACATTGTTAACAATAATAGTGTGCATTCCCGACCTATATGACATATGAGATAGCAACCAACGCCATCTACTCATCCTCCCTCCCACCATTTCAGCCACCCCATTCCATTTTTTCCCCATTGTCCCCTCATCCCCTAGGAACACTCCAAGATACTTGAAACCTCCAGACCATTTCCAAATCTGTAAAGCACTACTTTTCCCCTCCAATTTACCTTTGCAGAGGATATTCCCTTAAACCGATCAACTATGAGACTCAAACTATCCACCTCCGCTTGATTTTTCACCAAAATAACTACATCAGCATATGCTGAGAGACGAATAGGAGGAATATCCTCTGAAAGGTACACCCCTTCAACACGACTATAACGATACAGGGTGAGACCCAGATGCAGACACGGGAGGCAGATGGTTTGAGTCTCTGATATTTATTATAATCCAAGGGGCAGGCAAGAGACAGGTTGTGGACAGGCAAAATATCACAAAACAGGTCAGAATCCAGGAGGTACAGAGTGGCAGGCAGGCTCGAGGTCAGGGCAGGCAGAATGGTCAGGCAGGCGGGCTCAGATACAGGGCAGGCAAGGGTCAAAACCCGGAGGACTAGAAAAAGCAGGAGCACGGGAAAAACATGCTGGCTGACATGACAAGACGAACTGGCAGCAGATTAACAGAGAACACAGGAATAAATACCCAGGGACTAATGGGGAAAACAGGTGACACCTGGAGGTGGGTGGAGACAATCACAAAGACAATTGAAACAGATCAGGGTGTGACAACGACTTCTAATGCTATTTAGTAGTAGCTCTATAGCGATGGCATACAACATTCCGGACAATAGGAATTGATGTTCAACTCGGTCAAATGCCTTTTCCAGATCAATTGAAATTAGACCAGCATCCAACCCAATAGCCCTAGATACAAAAAATCCTGAATCAGCTAAATGTTATCCCCTATCTACCTGCCAAGAACACAGTAGGACTGGTCTGTGTGTATGATTTGCACCATCACCTCCCTCAGCCTGTTTAACAAAGCCTTGGACAGGATCTTATAATCAGTGCGCATTAAGGCCACCGGCCTCCAGTCCCTCACCTCCATATGGTCACCCTTTTTTGTCAGTAGGGTGGGGACAGCCCTTCTGCAGCTTAGCGGTAGTAACCCTCCGATCAAACTATCATTAACTATTGCTAGCCAATCCTCTCCCAACATAGCCCAAAAAGTCAACAGGAAGCCCATCGGTGCCCTTCCATTTTCCATGCCTTCTAATGCAGTGTATAGCTCCTGCAAAGACAATGGTTGCTCTAGTTCAACCTGAGCTTCTGCAGCCACCTGTGGGAGCCCATCAAGGAACTGCTGTGTCACTGTTTTATCTTCTTGATACTCACACTTGTAGAGCACTTGTAGAGCTCAGCATAGAACTCTACTGCCATCTTTCTAATTTCACTTGGGCTAGTGAGCTCCTGTCCACAGCCCCTGTGCTCTGATACCCAGCAGAGTGCCTGAATATGGCCTCGATCTCCTGTGGTCTCAACTAACGTCAGGAGTTCCACTATTTCAGACTCTAGGGCGTTCATTGATCTAGTGATATATCTGGTGACATTCATGGTGTATTGATTACAGAATTGATGAATCTGGATGTTCCCTATATCCCACCACTGTTGAAGAGATACAAAACTGTCCTTTCAGACCTCCACCTCTCCCAGAAAAAACTAAAACATTTCCTGAAGTGAGCATCATTCAATAAAGTTGTATTAAAATGCCAGTATGCGCTTTTGGGTTTTACAGCATTAATGTACACCACCTCTGTTACTAAACAATGATCAGAAAATCTCACTGGGGTCATCACACTTGATTTACAGACCTGAGATTGATGCTCAAAACCTATCTAACCTGGCCAGAGAGATTGTGTTCTCTCTCCCATTAGCCCATGTGTACTGTCTCGTGCCTCCATTTTGACTCCGGCAAATATCACATAGTTCATGTGTTACAATAATGTGTTTTTAAAAAGTCCTTGAGGCTGTATGAGGTTCTTTGTGATTTCTATCTAAGTCACTGACTGTACAGTTAAAATACCCAGCAAGAAATAAATAATCCTCAGTATTACATTTCTCAATGGTATTTGATGTTTCTAAAAAACATACACTGTCAACTGCCACTACTGGGGCATATACATTTATTACACACATAGTGATATCTCGCTCTAACTTTTAATAACCTCCCCTCATCCTCCTCTTCAACCTCATATGGCAAAGGCAAAAAACCTTTTGACAACAGGATGGCCACACCC
>NC_036851.1:24596972-24610079 GCF_002910315.2 Salvelinus sp. IW2-2015
AAGGACACAGGTATACACAGAAATACACTCACGCTCTATCTCGCTCTCTCTTTCTACACACACACACACACACACACACACACACACACACACACACACACACACACACACACACACACACACACACACACACACACACACACACACACACACACACACACACACACACACACACACACATTTGTTTAACTATCCTTGCGTGGACCAAACAATTGATTTCCATTAAAAATCCTATTTTCCCTATCGTCTAAACCTAATACTAACCTTTACCCAAACCCTTATCCTAACCTTAACACCAAACCCCTAAACCTAACCTATCCCAGTTGACCTATTTGCTTATTTGGTATTTTTCATTAGCTGTTGCAAAAGAAGCAGCTACTCCTCCTGTGGTCCACACAAAACATGAAACCTGACATAATACAGAACATTAATAGACAAGAACAGCTCAAGCTTATAGACTTGCCTACACCTAGCGACCTGTTTTTTTAATGATATGATCAAAAAGTATTCCATTTTATTTGGAATGGCAAGCCAGACAAAATTAAAAGGGCCTATTTATATAATGAATATGAATTTGGAGGGCAGAAATTATTAAATATTAAATCATTAGACCTCTCTCTAAAGGCATCAGTCATACAAAAGTTATACTTTAATCCGAACTGGTTCTCTAGCAAATTAGTTAGAATGTCTCACCCCATGTTCAAGAATGGCCTTTTTTAATCAAAATACAACCTCTCACTTTCGGTTATTTGAAAATGAAATAATCTTAAAAATATCGCTATTGTTAAAACAATCTATGGAAAGTTGGTTGCAATTTCAATTTAATCCACCAGAAAAGACATAACAAATAATACAACATATATTGTGGTTAAACTGAAATATACTAATTGATTCGAATAATCGAATTTTTCGAATAATAAAACAACAAAAACATTTTAGGATCTTTGTCAATTATATCATAAATAGGACTGGTGGAGTTATGTCATACATGCAGCAAACAAAAATATATGGAAATGTCTGCTCTACCCAAAATTACTACCAACTAATTGCAGCATTACCACAAAATTGGAAGAGGCAAGTGAAAAGGGGAACAAGTAAGGAACTTGTCTGTCGGCTCTGCATTAAATACCAAAATTGGTTAAATAAAATTATGATAAATAAAGTACACCAGTTTCATTTAAGGACCAAATAAAAATGTACAGCTGTGCCATATGTGAGTAGCGCAGCGCAGCCGATGTGAGTAAGACCTTTAAACAGGTCAACATTCACAAGGCCGCAGGGCCAGACGATTACCAGGACGTGTACTGCGAGCATGCGCTGACCAACTGGCAAGTGTCTTCACTGCCCAACATGTTTCAAACAGACCACCATAGTCCCTGTGCCCAAGAACACAAAGGTAACCTGCCTAAA
The DNA here is from genome assembly GCF_002910315.2 of Salvelinus sp. IW2-2015. Lineage (NCBI taxonomy): Eukaryota > Metazoa > Chordata > Actinopteri > Salmoniformes > Salmonidae > Salvelinus > Salvelinus sp. IW2-2015. The sequence goes on from NC_036851.1 coordinate 24,598,383, forward strand.
TGACTACCGGCCCGAAGTGCTCACGTCTGTAGCCATGAAGTGCTTTGAAAGGCTGGTCATGGCTCACATCAACACCATTAAACCAGAAACCCTAGACCCACTCCAATTTGCATACCGCCCCAACAGATCCACAGAGGATGTAATCTCTATTGCACTCCACACTGCCCTTTCCCACCTGGACAAGAGGAACCTATGAGAGAATGCTATTCATTGACTATAGTTCAGTGTTCAACACCGTAGTGCCCTCAAAGCTCATCACTAAGCTAAGGACCCTGGGACTAAACACCTCCCTCTGTAACTGGATCCTGGACTTCCTGACGGGCCGCCCCCAGGTGGTAAGGGTAGGTAACAACACATCCGCCACGCTGATCCTCAACATGGGGGCCCCTCAGAGGTGCGTGCTCAGTCCCCTTCTGTACTCCCTGTTCACTCATGACTGCACAGCCAGGCACGACTCCAACACCATCATTAAGTTTGCAGATGACACAACAGTGGTAGGCTTGATCAACGACAATGACGAGACGGCCTATAGGGAGGAGGTCAGAGACCTGGCCGTGTGATGCCAGGACAACAACCTCTCCCTCCTGATCAAGACAAAGGAGATGATTGTGGACTAAAGGAAAAAGAGGACCGAGCACACCTCCATTCTCATCAACGGGGCTGCAGTGGAGCAGGTTGAGAGCTTCAGGTGTCCACATCACCAACAAACTAACATGGTCCAAACACATCAAGACAGTCGTGAAGAGGGCACGACAAAACCTATTCCCCCTCGGGAGACTGAAAAGATTTGACATGGGTCCTCAGATCCTCAAAAGGTTCTACAGCTGCAACATCTAGAGCATCCTGACTGGTTGCATCACTGCCTGGCAACTGCTCTGCCTCCGACCGCAAGGCACTACAGAGGGTGGTGGGAAAGGCCCAGTACATCACTGGGGCCAAGTTTCATGCCATCCAGGACCTCTATACCAGGCGGTGTCAGAGGAAGGCTGCTACTCTATTGTTATCTATGCAGTCACTTCAATAACTCTACCTACATGTACATATTACCTCAACTAGCCCGTGCCCTCGCACATTGACTCTGTACCGGTACCCCCCTGTATATAGTCTCACTATTCTTATTTTACTGCTGCTCTTTAATTACTTGTTACTTTTATTTTTCATTCTTATCCGTAAACTGCATTGTTGGTTAGGGGCACGTAAGTAAACATTTTACTGTAAACTGAATACCTGTTGTATTCGACGCATGTGACTACTAACATTTGATTTGATATAGATTGGAAGGTTGTTGGGAACCGATTCCATGGAACATGGTTTATGAACTGATACACAAAACGATGGCAGATTCCAAATAATTATTAAATTTAAATTATTATACAAAATTCTTGCAACCAATAGAATGTTATACACTCAGCAAAAAAGAAACGTCCTCTCACTGTCAACTGCGTTTATTTTCAGCAAACTTAACATGTGTAAATATTTGTATGGACATAACAAGATTCAACAACTGAGACATAAACTGAACAAGTTCCACAGACATGTGACTAACAGAGATGTAATAATGTGTCCCTGAACAAAGAGGGGGTCAAAAGTAACAGTCAGTATCTGGTGTGTCCACCAGCTGCATTAATTACTGCAGTGCATCTCCTCCTCATGGACTGCACCAGATTTGTCAGTTCTTGCTGTGAGATGTTACCCCACTCTTCCACCAAGGCACCAAGGCATTGCAATTTATTGCCCTGGCCACATCTGCAGTCCTCATGCCTCCTTGCAGCATGCCTAAGGCACGTTCACGCAGATAAGCAGGGACCCTGGGCATCTTTCTTTTGGTGTTTTTCAGAGTCAGTAGAAAGGCCTCTTTAGTGTCCTAAGTTTTCATAACCGTGACCTTAATTGCCTACAGCCTGTACGCTGTTAGTGTCTTAACGACCGTTCCACAGGTGCATGTTCATTAATTGTTTATGATTCATTGAACAAGCATGGGAAACAGTGTTTAAACCCTTTACAATGAAGATCTGTGAAGTTATTTGGATATTTACGAATTATCTTTGAAGACAGGGTCCTGAAAAAGGGACGTTTCTCTTTTTGCTGAGTTTATATATATGGGGGATACAACCTTCCCAGCTCTGCAGATTTTGCTGCGAAGAGACATGGTCATTCGATCATTTATCTTCGTACTGTCCATACGTAGCTTGTTTTGGTCACAGGTCCAGGAATGGCTGAAGATTTGCAACATTTACCTGGAATTAACTGCAGATAGTACTACTGGTCATAATCAATCGATCAATAATATAATAATACTTATAGCAAAAACATTTATCTTTAATTTACAATCTGTAGAAACTATGAGAATAGAAAGGTTCAGAACATTTGTGAAACATCACAGCACAGTTGAAAAATATGTGGCAAATAGAAATCCAATGTGGATGGTGTTGAGAGATAGATGGGAGGGGTTGTATGGAGCTGAAGGGTGGGACTAATAACTACTAATAACAACAAGATAACTCATGTAAAATATACTGTGTCTGTAAAATGTATATAGGTTCAGAACTTTTGTGAAACAGCACAGTTCAAAATATATGGCAAACAGAAATTAAACTGGATGGACATCAGAAAAAGGTTGAGGGTTTTAATTTATTTAACTTTTATTTAGAGGTTGAGGGTAGATGAAGGACAGGACTAAAAACAAACAGAATATAACTATTGTAAAATAGAATGTGTCCGTAAAATGTATATAGTATGTATAAGCTGGACGTAGAAGCCTAAGTGTTGTTGTTCATTAGTTTACTCCAATTAGGGGAGGGGTGGTAGGGTTAGTGGAAAATAACAAAGGAAAATACATTTAAAAAATATATTTATACAGTACCAGTCAATAGGTGTGTCCAACACATAAGTTTGGACACACCTATTCATTCAAGCGTTTTTCAAAAAAWTTTTTTTTTTTACATTGTAGAATAGTAGTGAAGACATCAACATTTATGAAATAACACATATGGAATCATGTAGTCACCAACCAAAAAAGTGTTAATACATCAAATATATTTTATATTCTTCAAAGTAGCCACCCTTTGCCTTGATGACAGCTTTGCACACTCTTGGCATTCTCTCAACCAGCTTCATGAGGTAGTCACCTGAAATGCATTTCAATTAACAGGTGTGCATTGTTAAAAGTTCATTTGCGGAATTTCTTTCCTTCTGGTCCCCGCAAGGATAGTAATACTCCAAACCCACACACATCACACACCACACAGCACACACACACACACACAACACACACACACACACACACACACACACACACACACCACACACACACACACACACACACACACACACACACACACACACACACACACACACACACACAACACACAGCACACACACACACACACACACACATTATGCATAGCACATGACAAGGCTAACGCTACAATCCGTCTCACGACAGTCCTGTCTCAGAGTTCTGAAGTAGAATGTGTGTTATGCTAATGAACGTGTAGAAGGTCTGGTCCAATCACAGAGGGCATTGTTTACACTCTCTGGGCGTTTCCATAGGGAAGTGGTCGCTCTGTGGTGAAGGAGAGTCTCACGGACACAGATGGATGGATTACGCATGATGACAACCTAATCGACTCTGAATGCTCTCAAGCACACACACGCACTATACATACCACACAAAGGCGCAAGGAACAGAACTGGCACTCACACCGGAAACAGATGCTGTGACAGACGGGACCAGGAATCACATTTAACAGATCCACAACACACGCCTCTTACACACATACAAACACATACAGTACACCACGCCACATGATCTTATATGGCATCACGTACACACGCAACAAATGGACACTGACACGTGTTCTTCTCTCCCTGCCTTATGGTGAAAGAACAGTGTTCATGTTCACTAGGTACGAAATGGGAGAAGAAAGTTTCACTACGTTTGTGCTGTATTGAACATACCCCTGTTAGCCTGGGTGTCAGAGCTAAGGGCTAGGCTGTTCGTGGTGCTGGTTCCTGTGACTCCTGATGCTTAACCTGATGGCTGTACATCTGTGGTTGTTCTTTCTTCCTGTTCCCTGTTTGTCTCTCTGACACTAACCTTGTTTCTGACGTCGCCTTTTAGAGGAATTCTGTCTCAGAGGAACCAGAACTACCACTTTCCTCTTGTATCAATCTTCACCATGGTCAGGCAATGGCACACACACACACTGCCCTCCACCCTCTCTGTCTCTCTTCTCTCTCTCTCTCTCTCTCTCTCTCTCTCTCTCTCTCTCTCTCTCTCTCTCTCTCTCTCTCTCTCTCTCTCTCTCTCTCTCTCTCTCTCTCTCTCTCTCTCCCTCTTCTCTTCTCTCTCTCTCTTTGCTCTATCTCACTCTCCTCTCTCTCTTTCGCTCTCACTCTCTCTACCTCTCTCTCTCTTTCACACACACTCTCTATATCTCTCTCTTTCTCCCTCTACTCTTTATTTTGTGTCCAAATGCAGGTTGTGATAGGCTCTTATACGCTCTCCTCCTCTCGTCCTCTCCTCCCTTTCCTCCTCTCCTCTCCTCTCTCTATCTCCTTTCCTACTTCTGGGGTACAGTATTACACACTCCTCTGATGTGTAATCTGGTCATCGAAATTGTACTCCTAGGTAGCTAGCTAGCAAACGTAGCTACACACAATCATACCAAAGTCAATATCAGCATGTGAAGCAGTTAAATAGCTGTAAAATCACCAAACAAACTGCACTATCAATTTAGGAGTCTACAATCTCACCATGTACAACCTGCAGATCGATGTGCCTGACATTCGCAACGGCACCATGCAATGCATTCTGGACTGAAGAGGCAGTTAAATTACACATTTCGAGGTAGGACTATCACAAAAATGTGATCAATTGCTAATTCGAGAGAAGACAACTCCCCTGTTATGACATTGGCCAGTATTGAAATCTGACATGTACAGTATAGTATGATAGACGTTTTCACCATCTAAAAGTCGTATTCCTATTAACTTCCAGTGTAGAGAGACTTTATCACAGTGCTATGTCACACCGGACAAAATTTCTGCCTGCTTGAACCCCTATAACTCAGATACACATGAAAACATGAAATCACCCAGGGAATAGATAGAACATCACTCAAAGATGCACTAAAACAATATAACAGTCAAAATAGCTGTATCTTTACTTTAAGTGACAAGTGGATTTTGCACCCCTCAAACACAGGAAACAGATGGCTGAAAAAGACAGCTCCTCAGGTGGGCGGGACGTTGCTAGTGTGTGTACTCCTGTGTGTGTCTGCCTCAGCCACCACACCAGCTGTAATATAAAACTGCATGAATTCTGACCTAAACACCCTGCCAACCGATCTGACAAATTATACACAGTCACAAAATATCAGAACACACACAAAACATCAGAACATCGGCCCAGACCAGAAAATACAAAACAACAATCACTCCACACTTCTACATCTGTTTATTTACTGTGGGAATGATAGGGTCTTTGTTTCAGGCCCCCACTGTGTCACACACACACTCACACACGCACACAGAGCGCTCCCCTAGCTCAGCAGTTTGGGCTCTAGTTGAGATCCCATTGAAAGTGATCTGAAAAGAGGCAGAAGATAAATATAAGAGTGTGTGATGTAGAGGTGTGTTTATTCTGCTCACTAATGATGTTTAAAGACTTTCCATCATCACGCCAGACTGTTTCTTCTCTCTCTTCGGTGAGTCAGAGACGTGGTAAACAATTGTAGTTTTCCACCAAATCTTCCCCACAGGAGAGACCAGGGACATAGCAGAGGGTGCACCAACCTAAACCTTGTTTACTCGCCTTTATATTTTCGGGAATAGTGTTTACACACCTTTTAGGCATTGTTAGCATTAGCTTTTACTTGTTGCCCATCATCTCTATACTTGCATTTAGTGTTTTCCCATCTTTTTAACCCCCAACAATGTTTTGCAAACAAACATGTGCTGTTAATGTTCTTGTAGCTGAGGTAAAGGCATTGACTTGACTTGGATTACAGGCCTTCTTAACTGGGTGGTTTAAAGAGCCCCCCCCCCGTCCCCCGTCCCCCCCCTCGTCTCCCCTCCCCTCCTCACCCGTCTGCCCTTCCCATCCACCTCTGACTTCCCTGTCTTTCTCTTCACTTCCCCTCCTCCCCTGCTCCCCTGCCGCCTCTGTCCCACTCTCCTACGTACCGGAATGTTATTCTGAGTCAGTCTATTTTACTCAACAGTAATAAAAGTTGCGTGTAAGTAAAAGAAGAGGTTCATGCATAATGCCCACATGGCCTCTTTAGCGTCGCAGCGATATACAGATGTCGGAACACCTCATGGATTTTTATTAACACCGCTCGGAAAAAGTCGTTGTGTGTGTGTGTGTTGGTGTGTGTGTGTATTTCCTGAAATATACTACTGGAGCCCTCGTCCCAAGGTTTCTCTCCCCTTTTTTTTTTCCCCTCGTCCTCATCTCTCTCTTTCTCCTCTACTCATTTCTTTCTCTCAATATCCCTACTCAACTGCAGTTTCCTCCCCCTCTCAATTCAGGCACTCACCCCCATTTTCTCCCCTTCTCCCACCACTCAACCCCATTTCCTCCCCTCCTACCCACTCTCTCCCCTTCTCCTCCATCTCCACCCACTCTTCTCCCCGTCTTGTCTCCCCCTCTCCTCCCACTTCTTACCCTTCTTCTCCTCCACTCTCCTCCCCTCTCCTCCCACTCCCCCCCCCCTCCCCTTCTCATTTCCTTCTCTCCCTCTCCTCTCCCTCTCCTCCCCTTCTCCTCCCCTTTCTCCGTCCCTTCTCCCCTTCTCCTCCCTTTCTCCTCCCCCTCTTCTCCTCCTCCTCCTCCTACTCTCCCTCTCTCCTTTCAGTAGATGGATGTCTCTGGGACACGTGTGTGTATGTGTGTGTGTGTGTGTGTGTGTGTATTATTCTAATCCAGACAACCCGTAGCAGGTGGGTTATATGGGGTCAATATTTCTGTATTACACTATTAGGACTTTATAGGGAGTAAGGTGTCATTTGAGACAGCCTCTGTGGTACTCTGAAACATGCTTCCTTTAGGACCCAGAAACTCAACTCCATGTCCACAACTGACTCTTTTAAGGTGCTTTGGGACAGACAGGCTGAAGCCCAGTCAGGTGCCAGTAGGGCCTCAAACTACAGTGCATTATGCATCTGGTTCTCATAGGTTGGAAACACTGCAGTATAGACAGGGGAACCTGCTGAGTCTCACAGGACCCTGTAGAACTGCATCACCCAATATGACACTTTTAGTGTGGACTTTTCTAAAAGCACCCTAATGATATAGATAGCACTATTTCTTATTATAAACTGGGTGGTACTAGGCCTGAATGCTGATTGTCTGAAAGCCGTGGTATATCAGATCATATACCACGGGTATGACAAAACATGCATTTTTACTGCTCTAATTGCATTGGTAACCAGTTTATAATAGCGATAAGACACCTCAGGGGTTTGTGGTAAGGACACCTTCAAAATATTGAGTTGCACCCCCCCCCCCCCTTTGCCCAAAGAACAGCCTCAATTCGTCAGGGCATGGTCTCTACAAGGTGTTGAAAGCATTAAACAGGGATGCTGACCCATGTTGACTCCAATGCTTTGAGTTGGCTGGATGTCCTTCGGGTGGTGGACCATTCTTGATACACACAGGAAACTATCAAGCATTATAAACCCAGCAGCGTTGCAGTTCTTGACACAAACCGGTGCACCTGGCACCTACTACCATACCCCGTTTAAAGGCATTTAAATGTTTTGTCTTGCCCATTCACCCTCTGAATGGCACACATACACAATCCATGTCTCAATTGTCTCAAGACTTTAAAATCCTTCTTTAACTGTCTCCTCCCTTCATCTACGCTGATTGAAGTGGATTAACAGGTGACATCAATAAGGATCATACTGTAGCTTTCATCTGATTACACTGTTCAGTCTATGTCATGGAAAGAGCAGGTGTTTTTAACGTTTCGTACACTCATTGTAGATGTTAGCACATTTCTGTTCTCATCTCTCATCTCATAGTGGATTCCTATAAATGACCAGGCCTCAATGACCGCCAAGTCATACCAAACGTCAACCCTGGGTCCGCTGCTTGAGAGCAAAACATCTGTTATGTGTGTTGCGTCCATAGCATGTGCGTGTGTCTGTGCATCAGTGTGTGTGTAAAGTGATGTGATAGATGAGGCCTGCTCGTGGTGATATTCTTCTATGTTAAGAGGTTCATCAGGTGGGAGTCTATGAGTCTATGCTATGTGTTCTGGGAGGGCAGATGCCTTTTCATGGAGCAAAATTCCAAGACATGAAGGTTAGATTGGAATAGGAAAAAGCACCTGCCACACCATCACACACAAACCCAGCCCACACATTAGATCATAGAGATATGCTGAACCACACACATTCCACACACACAGCCGCACGCACACCTTATCTTCACACGTCTGGGGCAGATTGATGGTTGGAAACTCTCTTTCTCCACTGGGCTCATAACTCGGACACTGAATTATTAAGACCAGACAGACAAGAACGGAGAGGAGGGAGGAGAGGAGTTCTGATCAGTTGTTTTTGACAGACACCTGTGACTACATGCGTTCGTCAATACATACTGAACTCAGTGTGTGACCCACATACCCAAAACAATCAATTAGCGTGTATGTTTAGTGTAAGTATAGGCCTATACATAAGCATGTGTGTTGGACATTGTGTTTAATTTGCTGGCGGAGGGAAGGGGATCAGCTGCTGGATGGGAGAAGTGTCATCACTGTGTGATGACTGGTCTGCTCTGTTCAACACCTCTTCTCCCTAATGGCTCCAGTCGCTTGTAAAGACAGGGGAAAACACTGAGCCATGGGAAACCGTGCAGAGGAGCAGCTTGAGCCCCTCAGATGGCTTGTGTGTGTAGTTGTGGGTGTGTGTGGTGTGTGTGAGTGTGCGTGTTTGTGTCAGTGTGCCTTCAGAAGGAAAGACCTTACGGACAGACTTCCGTAAGGTCACCAAAAAAGACGAAAAACATCCTGAGAGAGGAGAGATAGAGAGAGGGGGGGGGGGCGAGAGGGAAGAGCGAGAGGGAGAGAGAGACGGAGAGATAGAGAGAGGGAGATATATAGAGGGAGAGAGAGAGAGAGAGAGACAGAGAGATAGGAGAGAGAGAGAGGAGGGGAGAGATATGAGAGGGAGGGAGAGATAAGATTGAGAGAGGGAGAGAGGAGAGAGAGAGGAGGGAGGGAGTGATGACTAGAGAGGAGGGAGGGAGAGATATAGAGAGAGGGAGAGAGAGAGAGAGAGAGAGAGGGAGGGAGGGAGTGATATAGAGAGAGGGAGAGAGAGAGAGAGCGCAGAGGCCCATTACAGTATATTGGCACTGTGTAGAATCAAATCAAATCAAAAGTTTATTGGTCGTGTACACAGATTTGCAGATGTTTCTGCAGGTGCAGTGAAATGCTTGTGTTTCTAGCCCAGTAATACCTAGCAATATAAAACAATGCACACATAATCCAAAGTGGAGTCACTTCATGCAGGCTGATGCGTGAGTTCCAGTGCAGGTATTACACCTTCCTCTCCTGAGCTCTGCACTGATGCAGCTCTCATCCCATACCACCTCAGCCTCATTAAGACGTGATGCACTCCCGTCCTAATCATTCCTAACAGTATATGGATCTGAAGTAGAAGAGTTGAGAGTTATTACTGTCTGAATCCGTGGTTGAGGAGAGGGAAGGGGGGAATGGCCTGTACTTCTCTCACCTACCTACGGGCTTCCATTATACTGATATAAACACCTGAAACTTTGTCCTCTTCACTGACACGTAGTATGGAGGGGTGTGTGTGTGTGTATTTGTGTGTGTGTGACACCTTTGAAGTGAATAAGCAGTTCCTTCTCACTGAGCTGTGGTATGAAGGTGGTGTGTGTTCGTGTGTGCATTTGGGTGTGTGTGTTGTGTTATCTAGAACACCTTTGAAGTAAACAAGTGGTTTCTCCTCATTGACTTGTGATATAGAGGTGTGTGTGTTGTGTTATCTAGAACACCTTTGAAGTAAACAAGTGGTTTCTCCTCATTGACTTGTGATATAGAGGTGTGTGTGCGTGGAGGTGGTATGAGTAAGCTGATCCAGCTTGTCAGCATTTCTCCTCCGTCGGCACAAACCATCCCACCGTTTTCCTGTTAACGGGAAATAACCTACCTACCTACTGTACCTGCATCCATCTGTAACTCTCCTGTCCTGAGGTCCTTGTGCAAATACTGTTTAGTTTCCATTGATCTCCACCATGTATCTGCTTGCCATTATGTCCCTTTTTCCAGACAGGCACACAGACATGCAGGCAGGCAGGCAGGCAGGCAGACAGACACCAATGTGTGCATTTATAGACCCCCTGGAACAAGAGCACACTGAGCCATGTACACTGTGAGCTATACACACACTGTCCACAGTCTATACACACAGCCAAACCTGAGAATGGCACCTTTGTATAACTCATAGACGGGCTGGTGTGTGGTTGTGTGTGTGTGTGTGTGTGTGTGTGTGTGTGTGTGTGTGTGTGTGTGTGTGTGGTGTGTGTGTGTGTGATGTGTGTGTGTGTGTGTGTGTGTGTGTGTGTGTGTGGTGTGTGTGTGTGTGTGTGTGTGTGTGTGTGTGCGCTGGTCTAGTTGGTGCGCGGACTATGTTTGGACTCAATACAGGCTTTTCATGGCTCATGTTACCGTGGTTACTGCTGAGGGTTGCTGCCATGCAATAGGAAATTAGAAAATGATAATGATGCATGAGGCATGGGACTGATTGGGATTGAGGAGGGGGATGGGGTGGAGTGGAGTTGGTGTGTTTCCTGTGAGCTGATTGGGTGAAATACATTCAGATGAGCCACTTTGCCTGAAGACCAAAATAAACAAGTTAGCTTACAGAGCTGATGCCTAGGCTTTTAGCTAACACAATTTCAAACAGACACCCGGTACCATGTCAGTCAGTCACATTAAGAGGTTGAGTTATATTTGAGTGACACGCCCCTCTACTGTGGTCTGTGTTGAGGACACATGTTTGGTGGATTACGTGTGTTGGAGCGTGGACGGTTGCGTGTGGCAGACACAGATCAAATCTCTGTAAAAACAATGATTCACTTCTTAATCACGACAGCGCCCTTCGAGCCAGAACGCTCCCTTGTGTGTGTGTGCATGCATGGGATACCCGTGTGCATTCTTCAGACGCCCTCATCATTGACATGACAGCACGGGGATGAAATGCTTCAGCACATTTAAACATTTCTCGCATTGCTCTTGAGTCCTCTCACAGAGTGTGCGTAGCCCAGTGAGATAAGCACTAGCTCTGGCAGTTAGATAATGTCACCATTTTTTCTATAGATAGGATTAGATAACATCCTCACACGTGCACACACACGTGCACACGTGCACACCACACCACACACACACACACACACACACACACACACACACACACACACACACACACACACACACCACACACACACACACACACACACAACACACACACACACACACCACCACACAGACACGGCCAGTGTGGGGAGTGTTTAAGGGCCTTTTCATTTCGATGAGAGTCTGGGTGGGCAGATCAGCTATCGTAGGAATTGACTATTATAATACTTCTTCTCTATAACCCCCCACCCCCCCCCCCCCATCCCTCCACAACACAAGACTGTTAGTACTTTTTTTACCTATA
>NC_036851.1:24615258-24645126 GCF_002910315.2 Salvelinus sp. IW2-2015
TGCAGGCAATTAAACATAATACTGCAGCTAGAGAAGGAGAAAAGCACACATACAACCAAAACACACACACACACACACACACACACACACACCACCACACACACACACCACACACACACCACACACACACACACACACACACACACACCACACACACACACACACACACACACACACACACACACACACACACACACACACACACTTGAATATGATACTGCAGCTATAGAGACAGAGAAGAACGCTGGCACCTACCTGAACCACAGTGGAAAGTACACCCAGTCAGACTTCAGTCTAACTCTCAGTCGTTGTTCTGAGTCAGGGGAAGTTCTTTATCTTAATGGATTTGTTGGTGAATTTCCTCTTTAGATGAGATTTTGGGGATGGGACATTGTATGTTTGTGTGTGTGTGTGTGTGTGTGTGCTTGTATGTGTTTGTATGTCTGTGTGTGAATTTGTGAGTTTGAGTTTGTGTTGTGTGTCAACCTGGACAGTACCATGCTACAGCATCAATAGGGAGTAAAGAGATATCAGATATCATATGTTGAATTGAGATTACAACACAGGATGTGACTTTTACCTTTCCTTTGCCTTGACTTGTTTAAAAAGGTCACAGAGTTCAAGGTAAACGTGAGTAAAAGGGAAACGCGAGAAGATTATTAAATTTGAATTATATTTCACCATCCTTGTACGCACACACACGCGCACGCACGCACACACGCACACAACTAACCTTGTGGAGACACACAATTCAGTCTTATTCAAAATCCTATTTTCCCTTACCCCTAACCTGTACCCTTACCATAACCCTAACCCTAACCTTAACCAAAAACCTAACCTGGCTACTTTGAAGAATCTCAAATAGAAAAAATATTTAAATTTGTTTAACACTTTTTTGGTTACTACATGAATCCATATGTGTTATTTCATAGTTATGATGTCTTCACTATTATTCTACAATGTAGAAAATAGTAAAAATAAAGAAAAACCCTGGAATGAGTTGGTGTCCAAACTTTTGACTGGTACTGTACATACAGTTGTGCGCCCAGCGAGCAGTGGGATTTATGGTTATTGTGATAACCAGTGAGTCCAGCAGCGGTTTAGCAGGCTGAAATAGGACTGTTTTAATAAGAGCTGATTTAGAGTGGGGCTCCTGGAAGAGTCACACACACAGACATTTACAGCAGAATGGGCAAAGAGACTCTCACTGGACCAGACAACTCCCCACTCCTCACATTCCCTCACTCCCTCTTTCCCTCTCCCTCCCTCTATCTAGTTCTCCTAAACTACCGTATTTCAAGGACAGACAAATATGAATAAATGAAAACATGGCAGAAATGTAATTAAGGTTATCCAAACTCTTCATCTCCTCATCTCTTTATCTCTCCTCATCTTCCCCAGCCTCAGCTTATTTTAACAGCACCTCTTATTTTAACAGCATCTCCTTCCAAAACTGGTGTGTGTGAGAGATAAGGAGGGGGAGGAGGGAAGGAACGAGCAAAGAGGTAATTCATGAGGATAATTTTCATTAATCTTTGTCAAGCCGACTGTAAAACATCCCATCTCCCCTAAATGATGTGTGTGTGTGTGTGTGTGTGCGTGCGTGTGTGTGTGTGTGAGTGTGTGTGCCTGTGTGCATGCCTGTTTTTAGGGCCAGATGGATCTCTGCGGTACTAAAGTATGGCCTGTCCTTTGCAGTATTTCAAACTGTTGTCATTATCATCTGAGATTTATTCCAAAGACTTGAGGGGTCCGTACTTTAAGAATTCTTGCTTAAACCTAAGGTTTAAACTTTTTCTCTGTAACAAATCCCGCATCAGCCAATTAAAAACGTTGGACGTGGTTAGTCTCTGCCGAGTCCCCAACAACCGGATGTTCCTTTTTTCAGTGGTAATGAAAAGAGGTCGAACAGTGCAGAAGAGAACTTCCCACAACAGTTTTTTCCCCCTTCTCGTCAAGACCAGTATGTAGGGGATCTAGTTTCAGGCGTTTATTTTACTCCTGCTACGTTTGGTTAGGACATGATAGAACACTTTTTCATGAAAGCGTCCTTTACAGAAGTCAAAAGGCACGATCTGCTAATCAAAGTTACTTAAACATGCATGAGTCAGCAACTGGACAAATTGTTCACAGTGTAGCAATTTTCACAGCTTGCGGCAAGAGTTTTTATTTAATTTTATTTAACCTTTATTTAACTAGGCAAGTCAGTTCTTAGTTACTATGACGGCCTACCAAAATGCCTCCTGCTGCGACGGGGGCCTGGGATTAAAAATAAAAAATAAATACAATATAAATATAGGACAAAACACACATCACAACAAGAGAGACAACACTACATAAAGAGAGACCTAAGACAACAGCATAATAAGGCAGCAACACATGACAACACAGCATGGTAGCAACACAACATGACAACAACATGGTAGAAACACAACATGACAACAACATGGTAGCAGCACAACATGACAACAACATGGTAGCAACACAACATGACAACAACATGGTAGCAACACAACATGGTAGCAGCACAAAACATGGTACAAACATTATTGGGCACAGACAACAGCACAAAGGGTAAGAAGGTAGAGACAACAATACATCACACAAAGCAGCCACAACTGTCAGTAAGAGTGTCCATGATTGAGTCTTTGAATGAAGAGATTGAGATAAAACTGTCCTGTTTGAGTGTTTGTTGCAGCTCGTTCCAGTTGCTAGCTGCAGCGAACTGAAAAGACAAGCGACCCAGGGATGTGTGTGCTTTGGGGACCTTTAACAGAATGTGACTGGCAGAACGCATGTTGTATGTGGAGGATGAGGGCTGCAGTAGATATCTCAGATAGGGGGGAGTGAGGCTGGGTTCCTATCCCAGATTCAATTTTTTTCTCTTTGAAATGTGGAAGTACATTTATTATGCTGTGTGCGAAGGGAAGTGCAGCCAACACCTTGAAGATGAAAAATACATTTAATAAGGATCTGTGTCTTTCTTCAGCCTAATGTATACAAACACACTGCTGATAATCGTGTTCATTACTTACAGTGCCTTCAGAAAGTATTCAGACCTCTTGACTTTTTACCCATTTTGTTATGTTACAGCCTTATTCTAAAATTGATTAAATTAAACAATTTCCTCAGCAATCTACACACAATACCCCATAATGACAAAGCAAAAACAGGTTTTCAGACATTTTTGCTGATTTATTAAAAACAAAAAACTGAAATACCTTATTTACACAAGTATTCAGACCCTTTGCTATGAGACTCGAAATTGAGCTCAGGTGCATCCTGTTTCCATTGATCATCCTTGAGATGTTTNATACCTTATTTACACAAGTATTCAGACCCTTTGCTATGAGACTCGAAATTGAGCTCAGGTGCATCCTGTTTCCATTGATCATCCTTGAGATGTTTCTACAACTTGATTGGAGTCCACCTGTGGTAAATTCACTTGATTGGACATGATTTGGAAAGGCACACACCTGTCTATATAATGTCCCACAGTTGACAGTGCATGTCAGAGCAAAAACCAAGCCATGAAGTCAAAGGAATTGTCCGTAGAGCTCCGAGACAGGATTGTGTCGAGGCACAGATCTGCGGAAGGGTACCAAAACATTTCTGCAGCGTTGAAAGTCTCCAAGAATACAGTGGCCTCCATCATTCTTAAATGGAAGAAGTTTGGAACCACCAAAACTCTTCCTAGAGCTGGCCGCCTGGCCAAACTGAGCAATCACGGGAGAAGGGCCTTGCTCAGGGAGGTGACCAAGAACCCAATGATCATTCTGACAGAGCTCTAGAGTTCTTCTGTGCAGATGGGAGAACCTTCCAGAAGGACAACCATCTCTATTTAAAACTATTTAATCATAAGGCAGTAACCTAACAAAATGTGGAAAAAGTCAAGGGGTCTGAATACTTTCCGACGGCACTGTATATTGCATAGACGTGTACATTTACCTGTTCAATGTTGTACAAGTATTATTAAAATTATCTACTTCGTCACATGTGTGTTATTTGACTCGAGGACCAGCAGGAGATAGTTTTTCTATCTAATCGGAACCCACATAAAAAGTTTGTGAGCACACCACTTTAGCAGAGGACACCAACTGGCATTGATAATGTAAAGGTGTGCATTACTGCTATTTGACAAGACCATGAGTCTCTCTGAATTTTATTTTCAATATCCCTCTGGTAGCAAAGTTGACCTATTTTAAGAAATGCCATTGTTTGGTGGTTATACCATCTATACCATCTAAGATCTTTGATTGGCTGATGCAGAATTTGTAATAGGAAATAATGGTCGTGTTAGCATAGTGGCTATGTGTGGGAAAAGCTAACAAATAGCATTTTCGAGAAAAAGTTAGGTTTAAGCAAGAGTTCGTAAGTATGGACCGGAGAAGTTTTACTGTACTAGTTGAGATTACAGAAACACAACTCTAGAGGCTAGCTAATGTTTATCCCTAAAACAACTTTTAGTGGGATTCCTAGGACAGCATTATCTCCCTCTGATATGGCTTGATATAAACTGCCTGCCTTCGGTCTCATGACGTTAGAGGATTCATTCTAGAAGTAATATTGAAATCTTACAGCATATCCGTGAGCTGTAACCTGTCACACGCACACGAGAGAGAGAGAGAGAGAGGAGAGAGAGAGAGAGAGAGAGAGAGAGAGAGAGAGAGAGAGAGAGAGAGAGAGAGAGAGCAGAGAGAGAGAGAGAGAGAGAGAGAGAGAGAGAGAGAGAGAGAGAGAGAGAGATGAGAGAGAGAGAGAGAGAGAGAGAGAGAGAGAGAGAGAGAGAGAGAGAGAGAGAGAGAGAGAGAGAGAGAGACGGGGGGACGGCCGGCCAGAAGGACGATTTTTGGTGTAGTTGTCACCTAAATGTCCTCACTGTGCTTTCAACCATTTTTAAAGCACATCAAATTTCAAATGGGATACGAAGTCAGATATTTTGCATATATACAACAACTTAATGTGTTATCACTATGCTTCATCTAATAGAACAACCACGTTCAAGTTGTATTGTCTTGCATGCTCTACCCAACAGTACAGTAAATAATATTAAAATAGTATAGCCTAACAAGTAAAATATCCCACTGAGTGAAACACCTGCGAAAGGAAGGAGACGCGTTCTGTCTCCTAGAGATGAATGTACTTTGGTGCGAAAAGTGCTGTGAAGATTCTGGAGGAAACAGGTACAAAAGTATCTATAGCCACAGTAAAACAAGTCCTATGTCGACATAACCTGAAAGGCTGCTCAGCAAGGAAGAAGCCACTGCTCCAAAACCGCCATTAAAAGCTGCACATGGGGACAAAGATTGTACTTTTTGGAGAAATGTCCTCTGGTCTGATAAATCAAATATAGAACTGTTTGGCCATAATGACCACTGTTATGTTTGGAGGAAAAGGGGGGAGGCTTGCAAGCCAAAGAACACCATCCCAACCAGGAAGCACGGCGGTGGCAGCATCATGTTGTGGGGGTGCTTTGCTGCAGGATGGCCTGGTGCACTACACAAAATAGATGGCACCATGAGGATGGAAAATGATGTGGATATATTGAAGTAACATCTCAAGACATCAGTCAGGAAGTTAAAGCTTGGTCGCAAATGGGTCTTCCAAATGGACAATGACCCCAAGCATACTTCCAAAGTTGTGGGAAAATGGCTTAAGGACAACAAAGTCAAGGTATTGGAGTGGCCATCACAAAGTCATGACCTCAATCCTATTGAAGATTTGTGGGCAGAACTGAAAAAGCATGTGCGAGCAAGGAGGCCTACAAACCTGACTCAGTTACACCAGCTCTGTCAGGAGGAATGGGCCAAAATCCACCCAACTTATTGTTGGAAGCTTGTGAAAGGCTATCCGAAACGTTTGACCCAAGTTAAAATATTTAACTTCTTGCAACTATAGGGGGTGCTGTTCCGCATTAGCATATTTGTGTCTCCAAATTAAACTGCCTCGTGCTAAATTTTGATCGTCAATATGCATATTATTGTTATTATTGGATAGAAAAACACCTTCTAGTTTCTATAGAAGTTGGAATTTTGTCTCTGAGTGGTACAGAACAATTTCTCAGCACTTTTCATGACAGGGTTCAGATTTCAGAAATTTTTACCTCTGATCTGGGGTCTGTTTATAAGGCGACAGTGAATGCTATGAAGAAACCGACACTGCCTACGTCTTCCTCTGGGTGTCTGTACGTCATCACGTTTTCAATGAAATCGATGGGACGTTCACAGCCATTACAAAGACCAAAATGTACAGAGACCTCCCTTTCTCAACGTGCGCCTGAAGCGTCAAGGCCATCGGACCTGCCTCGTTCCAAATCGTTTTCTAACCAGCAATATTTCTCCGGTCATGTTTTCAGTCGTTAACATGTTAACATAATGTAGTTAATTTGAGCCGTTTTATATCAATTTATATCCTTTAGTGCGATTTTGAGGAATTTCTTTGTTGTGCGCTCTGAAAGTTTGGACACGTTTTAGGGTGTCGGTCGTTGGTGGTGCATTTCGAAGGACAGAGACATCTATCGACCAAAAGACGTTTATAACATAGAAAGGATACATTGCCCAAGAATTGATGGAAGAACAGCTCAAGTAAGCAATATTTAATATGATAAATCGTGTTTCTGTCGAAATATTTTAAACGCATATTTCGCCATTTTGTTTGGTATAGCTTCACTTGGCCAACCTGTATTGAAAAGTAAGGGATAATTTTAAAATGTAAATCAGCGGTTGCATTAAGAACTATTTGTCTTTCGATTGCTGTCAACCCTGTATTTTTTAGTCAAGTATATGATTAGCTTTCAATTAAACTATCACTCTGATAGATGACGTCAGACATATTGAGGCTTGATTTCCTAGTATTTTTATTGTGTAACCACGGTTTTGTATGGCTAAATATGCACCTTTTCGAACAAACTGTATATGTATATTGTAAAATGATGTTCAGGAGTGTCATCGGAAGAATTCTGAGAAGGTTGTGAAAAATTAATATATTTTGGCGGTGATTACGTTATAGCGCTCTTTGGCTGGAATCGATGCTCTGGTAACATTTGCACATGTGGTATGCTAACTTATCGATTTATTGTGTTTTCGCTGAAAAACGCTTAGAAAATCTGAAATATGGTCTGAAATCACAAGAACTGGGTCTTTCCATTGCTATGCTTTGTCTATTTTTTATGAATGTTTTATGATGAGTAAATTGGTCATACACGTTGCTCTATCTAGTAATTCTAGTCGATTTGTGATGGTGGGTGCAATTGTAAACTGTGATTTCTACCTGAAATATGCACTTTTTTCTAACAAAAACTATCCTATAATACATGATATGTTATCAGCCTGTCATCTGAAGAGGTTTTTTCTTGGTTAGTGGATATCAATATCTTAGTTGAGCCGAATTGGTGATAGCACCTGAAGGAGTAAGAAACTGATGGAGTTAGAATAGTGGTGTATTTTGCTAACGTGTTTAGCTAATAGATTTACATATTTTGTCTTCCCTGTAAACATTTTAAAAATCTGAAATGGTGGCTTTATTCACAAGATCTGTATCTTTCATCTGGTGTCTTGGACTTGTGATTTAATGTATTTAGATGCTACTATCTACTTTTGAAGCTATGCTAGCTATGCTAATTAGTGTGTGGGGGGGGTGGGGGTGCTCCGGACCGGGGTAGAGGCTCGTGAGGTTAAAGGCAATGCTACCAAATACTAATTGAGTGTATGTAAACTTCAGACCCACTGGGAATGTGATGAAAGAAATAAAAATGAAATAAATCATTCCCTCATTCCACACACACACACACACACACACACACACACACACACACACACACACACACACACACACACACACACACACACACACACACACACACACACACCCACACACACACACACACACAACCACACACAACACACAACACACACAACACACCCACACACCACTTTCCAGTGTGAGCCTGACTGACTAGGATTGAGAGGACTGATGGATGGGTGGCAAGTATGAATGCATGGTCTATGTATTGAAGATGGAGGCACAGACGCTGTGTTGTTGAGACAGGGCTCAGACCATGACCTGACGACCCTACCCACCATCTAACACACAACACACACACACACACACACACACACCACCACACACACACACACACACACACACACACACACACACACACACACACACACACACACACACACACACACACACACACACACACACACACACACACACAACACACACACACACACACATACCCACAACAACACACCACCAATAACACACTAAGGGGTATTCCACCTATTGTCTGATGTACGAGTAATATACGGTCGATCAGTGTTGCAAGGAATAACTTTCACTCGGGGAAGGAAAAAACTAGTGGGGATTAACAACTCACTTCCTGTTATTAATCAAGGGAGAAGATCCAGGCCTGTGCTCTCAAAATTGTGTGCTTTGGAATGTGCTTTGCTCAACAGACCTTTTTCCGCTGAAACTCTAACACGTTCAAAAGCGAATACTGGAACAATATTTGTAATGTAGAACATGGGGAATGGTCAGAGGCGATCAATAGAACACAATGTCATTTTGTTTGTTATTTTGTGATGTCATTAAAAATGTTATAAAGGAAATACTGTAACTTGGAAAGTATACCCACTACATGGATGAAGTTTCCATACTATGGGTTATGCATGTAATATGGTAAATGCTGAAAGAGTTTTTGTTAAGAGAGCAATGTGATTTGAGAAGTTATAAGAGATAATTATATTCCATAACTTTGCACAGTGAGTAATCACCGCCCTGGAATGAGGTCAGGGAGCCTGCCGGAACTGCCCCTTTCGAGCAAAAGGTATGAATGATGGGTTAAGAAAAAAAACACATGGAACCAGAAAAAGCGTAAAGTGGTAGCTACACATTTAAAATGGTTTGAACTTTGAATCTCAACACGAGGTGGAGACAATAAAACCACCTCCCGGACAATCACTGGAACAGCTTATTAGCTGTTCTAAGTAAAGTATCTTCAAAATCGAATTTAAGTAGGACCATCCTGTTGCTCTGCTCAAACCATCATATTACGCTACTCTCATCACCACATTGGGAAACCATCGATACGGCTGGCTAGCCTATCTTCAAAGAAGCATCTTCAAGAGCAAATGGAAGGAAAATCAACTCTGTAGTTCTGTTCAGGACTCCACGACAAGTCACTGGATCACGGACAACTACGAAGAAGGACAACAGTAGAAGAGTTGTTGGAACCATTTTGGACAATCAGAGCCTTACAAGTGTGTCGCAAAAATACCCAACACCCTTTCCAAGGCCGCTCCATGCCCCCGAGAGATCCCTGTCGAACGCATGCATTTCACGTAAATACATTCATGATTTCTTGCTCAAAGCGGGCGGCGGTTCATGTGCAAAGTATGTGGTTATTGTAGGTGAGAGTAGTTTCTGAATGTGGCAATGTTAAGTGTCTCTGTCCCTCTCCCTCTTCATATGTTTTTTAACAAGCATCCATTTTGTTGTCATTCCACTAGGGACCTGTTTTCAGCTTATTACGTCTCACGTCAGTAACCAGTGCAGAGTGTGTGTGTTTATCCTGTGTTCCCATTTAATTAACTAGTAAATAAATAATAACACCAATTTGTGTAGTACTGAATCATAAGTAAGGCTCGGGTTGTTGCAGATGCAAGAAGGTTACGACTGTTCAGAATGGTGATATGACATGAGGTTATGATTAATAAGTTTACTGTTTATAGATGTGGCATAAATCACCTACAACCTTTTAGAGTTTAATTCGGGAGATGGTAACTCTTTAAAGAACCACTCTCGTGGTGCCCCAGATCCTATTGAGTTAATTGTTTCATGATTCATTTAATCTGGTAACAATTAAACATAGTTAGTTATTAGATAAATAACAGTCTTCAGATTAATGTTAAAGTCTAGTCACGACAATATGTACAGTTGAAGTCGGAAGTTTACATACACCTTAGCCAAATACATTTCAACTCAGTTTTTCACAATTCCTGACATTTAATCCTAGTAAAAATTCCCTGTTTTAGGTCAGTTAAGATCACCACGTTATTTTAACCGTTTCATCTGTGAGTTCCAAATATCTCTAACGGTCGCCCCAGTGTGAGTTTTTTTATGCACGTGATGTCAGAAGGTTCTCTCCATTCCAGAATGTGATTGTTAGGCAACAGTACATTTACTCCGCACTGCCCTCAAACCAAGGCACGCAGCCTGTTTTTATTTAAAGGTTGTTTTCAACTTGTCAATTTCAAATTATTTTCTAACAAGTTTTTTATTTTCTAAGATCAGTTTGCATTTAGTTGTGTTCCACCTCATTCATTCACATAAAAGTAGTCATTTTTACTTTTGCGGACCAATTAATTTTTTGGCCATTTCTGACAAAATTCCCCAAACAGTTCCCAATTGTTTGTGCAGTTCAAGTCTGCAGACATTTGCTCATCTCCTGTCCTGCACACACATGTTCACATTTTCCGTCTGTTGCCTTCATCGCAGTCATAGTTGTTTTCGTTACCAATAATAACTTTGGAAATGTGTGCGTTTCTATCAAAGTAAGTGCCTTATTATGTTATAATAGTTTCTGCATGTCGTGTTATGTCATTTCTACTGTAGCATAATATTTTTGTGTATATTCCTTATAACCGCGAACACGCGTGGTAACGTTACTCATTTCATAACCTTCATGGTGTTATACTCAATGCTTAGGTAGCTAGCTACATTCTTCTATTAGCTCTGGAAAACAATGCTAATTGCGTCAGAGAAGTATTAGCATGTGTTGTATTTTGAAGCTACCCTGGCCTTATGATTCCCAAGTGGCGCAGCTGTCTAAGGCACAGCGTCTCAGTGCTAGAGGCGTCACTATAGACTGCGTTTCTATCAAACTAAGTGCCTTATTACGTTATAATGTCGTGCTACACCGTTTCTACTGTAGCTCACTGTGTGTATGGAGCATAATATATTTGTGTATATTCCTTATAACCGTGGACACGGGGATAACGTAACTCATTTCATAACCTTTATGGTGTTGTATTCAATCGTGCTTATGTAGCTAGCTACATTCTTCTATTAGCTCTGTAGAATAATGCTAATTACACCAGGGAAGTATTGGCTTGTTGTATTTTGAAGCTACCCTGGAAAAATTTAAAAAGATCTTCTTATACCACTTGGTCGTTTTCTGAGTGCATTCCACAAAGATGTTTATCATGTCCGCCTTATCCACTGCCCCCATTTTGAGGTTATAGTCAAGCACGCAGTCTGGTTTGATTTTTCTCTCTCCCGTCAGGTGGTCCACCTTCCCTGTGGCCGACATAGTTGCTGTATGGACAGTGGAGAGGACATGGACGTTTCGTTTGTCATGCCACTTTACTGCCAGCTGTTGACATTTCTTATTTTGTATAACGGGTCATTTAGGATGGCAGTAGCATTGTTGATGAAATGCAGTCATCGCAGCAGAACTAGGAAGCAGTCTTAGGAAAAGAGGGTGGCAAAGAAGGAAGTTGCAAACATAGGATCTCTGCTCCAGTATTCTCTTAAGGAGTTCTTCTTTACTATCCCCATGAGAAGGACTGTCACCAGGAAGGTATACATTTCACTAATTGTGGTTGTCCCATCCACTCCTGGCTCTCTCTTCTCCTGTAGCTCCAAGGCATAGCGATTGGTCTCCTCTACTATGTCTTTCACCAGCTCCTCTGTCAGAAACAACTTGAAGCACTCTACCTCAGTTGGAAATGGCAAGGGGCGTTGGACTCCAGACTGGGACTCATCAAAGCAAACAGCAGGGCCAGGAGGAGTGAAATGGCTGGCGGCCTTCCAGCTACCACAGAACTCCTGTACTTCATCCACTGGCGGTCTGCCTCCATCACCACCAGCATCTTCAAAGGGACCTGGGAATTCGTCAGTGGACAAGGGGTCCTCAGATTCAGGGTTCTCAATGGCTACAAGGTTGGAGGGCAGCTCCTCACTGTCACTGTCAGAATCTGATTCCTGACTTTCATACTCAGACTCATTGTCAGACTTTTAAAAATCTCCAGAATTTCCACATTTGTGAGTTGTCTCCTTTTGAAAGACATTGCTGATGCTACAGCTTAGCTCACTAGCTACATACATAAACGGCAACACTGAATGGCTCAGAGTGGGAGTGAGCGGTTACGTGATTGACTGCCTGCACACGCCACTTGTATAAATAAATCCCTATCAGAAAATGTTTTGTGTGGTAATTATTTATATATTTACTGTTTTATTCACATGTTTTCAATTACTGTTGACAAATCATGCATTCTGATTCTTGCATAGATTGTAATGGGCACATATTAAGTGTGTAAAATACTTTTTTGAAGGTTGTACGGATTATGATGAGCTAAGCT
Source organism: Salvelinus sp. IW2-2015 (assembly GCF_002910315.2). Classification (NCBI taxonomy): domain Eukaryota; kingdom Metazoa; phylum Chordata; class Actinopteri; order Salmoniformes; family Salmonidae; genus Salvelinus; species Salvelinus sp. IW2-2015. Next base: position 24,627,627 of record NC_036851.1, read on the forward strand.
AATTCCAGCTGTGTAGCCATGTTTGTTGACATACAATGCATTCTGGGTTTTACGTAATCCTCTGTTGGACCAAAGATGTTATAACAAAATGAGGTGAGTAAGGGTGAACAAATTTTTTGAGGACTTCAGGAAATGAATGGTGGGATGTGAACGATGGTAGACGACACCCCCCTTGAACATGCGTACTATAAACAGACCAAACTCATCTTGTCTCCTCTTATTGTCTTTGGTTTCTGTGAGGGGAAAAAAGCAAAGCGGAAACTATCCATCGTCGGATTACTTTCGATTTCTAGAGTGTTTTACTCACTTATTTCGATCAATGGTGAGCTCAACCGTGATGTGATTAATTATAAATAGTTATTTATATTAGCTAAATCATATTGTAGTTTGTCAGCGAGAGTTATACAAATATGACTGCTTGTGTTACGTCAATCTTTTCTCAGTTAGCGCTAGGACAAATGTAGCCTACATTTTCCCTGTTTGGATGATTGTGTTATGCTGTCCATGCCTCTGTGAATGTCTGAACATTGCATCCAAAAATAAACTGCTCAGATTCTGGACATAACTTTGTAAGGACTGTGTTTGTGTAAATAGTTTCTGAAAAAAGTGTGGCCAGCTCAAATGTTGATTGTTGCGTCATTCGAAACTGTCCGTTCTAAATAAGCGTTCTAATCACACCGGTGTGATCGTACCCTACAGGAACCACTGTTTAATGATCACACCCGTGTGATGGTACGTGTGAAAGGGTTAAGAATGTGAAATGTCAGAATAATAGTAGAGAGAATGATTTATTTCAGCTTTTATTTCTTTCATCACATCCCCGTGGGTCCGAAGTTTACATACACTCAATTAGTATTTGGTAGCATTGCCTTTAACTTCTCTAGGATAGGGGGCAGCATTTTCACGTTTGGATGAAAARCATACCCAAATTCAACTGCCAGCTTCTCATCCCCAGAAGATAAGATATGTATATTATTAGTAGATTTGGATAGAAAACACTTTGACGTTTCTAAAACTGTTTGAATCATGTCTGTGAGTATAACAGAACTTATTTATTTCTAATTGACCTTCTTGCAGTTCCTACCATTTCCACTGGATGTCAACAGTCTTGAGAAATTGGTTGAGGGTTTTTCCTTTGTGTAATGAAGAAGTAGCCCTGTTCAGAACGAGAGTCGAGTTGAAGTGTACTTTTTGTTTGAGGCGCGTAACCAGAAAGCATGCTACAGTTTGTTTTAATCCTGTATTGAACACAGATCATCCCGTCTTCAATTTTATCGATTATTTACGTTAAAAAATACCTAAAGTTGTATTACAAAAGTAGTTTGTAATGTTTTGGCAAAGTTTACAGGTAACCTTTGAGATAATTTGTAGCCACGTTTGAGCAAGTTGGAACCGGTGTTTTTCTGGATCAAACGTGCCAAATAAATGGACATTTTGGATATATATCGACGGAATTAATCGAACAAAAGGACCATTTGTGATGTTTATGGGACATATTGGAGTGCCAACAACAGAAACAGATGCTTCTCTCTCTTTGTTTACAATGTTGCTATACTCAGAAAATAGCATCGTTTACTTTCGCCGAAAAGCCTATTTGAATTCTGACATGTTGGCTGGATTCACAACCAGTGTAGCTTTAATTTGGTATCTTTCATGTGTGATTTAATGAAAGTTAGATTTTTATAGTATTTTATTTGAACTTGGCGTGCTGCATTTTCTCTGGCTTTTGGCCAAGTGAGACAGTAGCGTCCCGCCTTAACTCCGATTTTTGGATATAAATATGAACTTTACCGAACAAAACATACATGTATTGTGTAACATGAAGTCCTATGAGTGTCATCTGATGAAGATCATCAAAGGTTAGTGATTAATTTTAACTCTATTTCTGTTTTTTGTTACTCCTCTCTTTGGCTGGAAAAATGGCTGTGTTTTTCTGTGGCTATGTACTGACCTATGTACTGACCTAATCGCAAGGTGTGCTTTCGCCGTAAATCCTTTTTGAAATCAGACACTTTGGCTGGATTAACGAGAAGTTTATCTTAAATGATGTATAATACTTGTATGTTTGAGGGATTTTAATTCTGAGATTTCTGTTGTTTTGAATTTGGCGCCCTGCAATTTCACTGGCTGTTGGTTAGGTGGGACGCTACCGTCCCACATATCCCAGAGAAGTTAAATTGTTTAACTTGGGTCAAACGTTTCGGGTAGCCTTCCACAAGCTTCCCACAATAAGTTGGGGGAATTTTGGCCCATTCCTCCTGACAGAGCTGGTGTAACTGAGTCATGTTTGTCGGCCTCCTTGCTCGCACACGCTTTTTCAGTTCTGCTCACACATTTTCTATAGGATTGAGGTCAGGTCTTTGTGATGGCCACTCTAATACCTTGACTTTGTTGTCCTTAAGCCATTTTCCCACAACTTTGGAAGTATGCTTGGGGTTATTGTCCAGTTGGAAGACCCATTTGCGACCAAGCTTTATCTTCCTGACTGATGTCTTGAGATGTTGCTTCAATATATCCACATAATTTTCCTGCCTCATGATGCCATCTATTTTGTGAAGTGCAACAGTCCCTCCTGCAGCAAAGCACCCCCATAACATGATGCTGCCACCCCCGTGCTTCAAGGTTAAGATGGTGTTCTTCTGCTTGCAAGCCTCCCCCTTTTTCCTCCAAACATTACGATGGTCATTATGGCCAAACAGTTCTATATTTGATTCATCAGAGCAGAGGACATTTCTCCAAAAAGTACAATCTTTATCCCCATGTGCAGTTGCAAACCGTAGTCTTGCTTTTTTATGGTGGTTTTGGAGCAGTGGATTATTCCTTGCTGAGCAGCCTTTCAGGTTATGTCGATATAGGACTCGTTTTACTGTGGATATACAGTGGGGAGAACAAGTATTTGATACACTGCCGATTTTGCAGGTTTCCCTACTTACAAAGCATGTAGAGGTCTGTAATATTTATCATAGGTACACTTCAACTGTGAGAGACGGAATCTAAAACAAAAATCCAGAAAATCACATTGTATGATTTTTAAGTAATTAATTTGCATTTTATTGCATGACATAAGTATTTGGTCAACATTTGCCTAGAACTAACGCTACAGATAGCAATACTAAGGGATTTGAAAAGCCATAGTCAATCAATCAATAATATAATAATTATTTTAGCAAAAATGTTTATTTTTTAATTTACAATCTGTAGAAGCTATGAGAATAGGAAGGTTCAAATCTTTTGTGAACCATCACAGCACAGTTGAAAAATATATGGCAAATAAAAATCCGAAATGGATGATGTTGGAAGATAGATGGGAAGGGTTGAGTGGAGCTAAAGGGTGGGACTAATAACAAGATAAAAAATGTTGGGCATACGGGATCTGTGAAATGTGTATAGGTCCGGAGCTTTTGTGAAATAGCACAGTTACAAGTGGAAATCAAACTGGATGGACATCAGAAATAGAGGATGGACTAAGAACAAACAAGAGAGAACTATTGTAAAGTAGACTGTGTCTGTAAAATGTGTATAAGATGTATAAATTGAAGGTAAAAGCAGAAGTGTTTATTAGTTTACTCCAATTGGGGGATCGGTGGTAGGGTTTGCGGGGAATAATAATAAAGGTATATTCTTTTAAAAAGTATGTATGTCTATATAGGTATGTGTATGAATATATGTGTATATGTATGCATACGTGTATTGATATATTTACCAAAAAAATATGGGGGATTGAAAATGATGCAGACAATTACATTGGAAGCAACATTCTTTCTGCAATATTAAGCTGATTTTTATTAATCAATCCAAAAGGGGCCGTCAAGAGAATGGTCGTGGACAGGCTAAAGGTCAAAACCAGTTCAAAGTCCAGGAGGTACAGAATGGCAGGCAGGCTCGAGGTCAGGGCAGGCAGAATGGTCAGGCAGGCGGGTACGGAGTCCAGAAAACAGGCAAGGGTCAAAACCGGGAGAACTAGCAACAAGAGAATAGAAGCAGAAGTACAGGAAAACACGTTGGTTGACTTGAAAGACGTACAAGAACAACTGGCACAGAGAGACAGGAAACACAGGGATATATACACCAGGGAAAATAAGTGACACCTGGAGGGGGTGGAGACAATCATAAGGACAGGTGAAACAGATTAGGGTGTGACAAGATGAGGTATGGACGAGATGTGAAGTATGTGCGCAAAATAACCTACGGAAAGGAATAACTACACCTATAGGCCACATACCGGTCCAAGAAGGACCAGTTTGACACATTGTAATGGACTATGTGGATATGATAAAGCCAGTATGTGGCAAGAGATACATGTTAGTTATCATAGACAGATTTAGTACAGTAGATGGATAGAAGCTATACCATCAGCAGATCAGGGACCAGGAACAGTGATAAAGTTTTTGACCAGAGAAGAAAAAAATAGTAAAACTGGTGATACAACAGATAAGAATGAAGCAAAGGCTGGGATGTTTTTTATCATCCCCAGTCGCAAGGGGTGGTTGAAAGGGCAAATGGAACCCTCAAGGCCAAGATAAATAAAATGTGTACAACTACAGGCCTTAATTGGGTAGATGCACTACCGCTTGCTTTAATGAGCTGTCGCATGGAAACTAACAGAAGCACGCACCTAACCCCGCATGGAATGGTTACGGGTCGACCCATGCCTGTGCCAACTCTAGGAGGGCCCTACAAAGGTCCCTCGTTAGAACAACTGCAAACAGAGTTAAAAGAGTATGTGAAACAACTAACTGAGATACATGAAGCTATTTATCTCCAGGAAAAGAAGCAGGTGCCTGAACCAGGACCGGAGGGTCCCTGTCCAGTGATACCAGGAGATCTGGTCTACATCAGAGTGTTCCGGAGGAAGTGGAACCAGTCAAGGAGAGAGGGTCCCTTTGAGGTGGTCTTAGCAACACCAACAGCTGTCCAGGTGAAAGGAAGCAATATGTGGTACCATCTAAACCACTGCACCAGAGTCCCGGCAGGGAGAAGGGAGCGACCACCGAGCCATGAGGACACAGAGGATGCTGATACACCAGGCGGGTGTCCGGAGGGAACGGGAGCAGAGGAGGTCGACACGCCAGGCAGGAGCTAGGAAGAAGCCGAAGGAGAGACGGATCAAGGAGAAACTTCCAATAGCCATCAGATGCTCTCGCCTGAAGGACCAGAGAGTCCAGGGATGGGGAGGAATGACATGCTTGTTACTCCTGATGACATACCTACTCTGGCAGATACCCCTGGCGGAAGCCCATTCCAATGGAATGAAGAAATACCACCATGAGAAGGGGAAGGAGACTTCCCCGCCATCAACTTCTCAGCCCTTACATGGTCTCCCCAATAGACAATGGAGTCCAGAACAGCTGAGGAGTGATGGAATGTCCTGGACAGCGACACTGGCAAACCTAGAAGAAACGGTACCAGACCCACCTACAACCATACAGTATACCAAACATAGAATAAGAAAACAGGTTTCTTCCAAATCTCCTTTGGAAAAGAATAGGATCAGGACCCCCATTCCACCCCAAACAACAACAGAAGTAGAAGTTCAGAGGTCCCTCTCAATTAGGAGAACCAGACCTCTACCAGAAATAGCACTCTGTGGATGGTTCCATCATCAAACATAGGGAGAAGCTATCTGGGACTCAAAAGGATGTAACCTAAGAATAAACAAAGGAGAAGCTGATTACCATGGAAAGCGTGACCAAAAGGAAGGTGAAGAATATGTAATAGAAATAGTTAGCACTAAATGGTCTGAAGGGAATAGTGTGACTATCATCCAGATTGACCCCACTCTAGAGCCTCTGACAAGACAGAGAAGGGATATGACTGAAGCAAAAACAACAGCAGTAACAACCCAGCTACCATCCACTGCCGTTACGAAAAAGCCAGAAACATCCGAACCAGTTGGGTTCCTCCAAAACATTTGGAACCTTCTAAACAATCCCAGCAGTCTAAATCAAGAAAGGGAGACTGTAACCCCAATACATGATTCAACCCCAGAACTGTACAAGGACTAATCTTTGAAGGAAGTAGCAAACAATTAATGGCATGAATGGGCTCAATATACAGCATCTAAATTAAGACTGACAAATTGCTTATTGTGTGTGCCCTCTCTACTGAATTAATTAGTGCTGGTACCTAATCCTTATGATTATAAGGACTGTGCTGACTTAAATAAAAACTTTTGTTATTTGAGAAGATCAGAAAGGCCTTATTGTCCAGCTGAATGTTTGTCATATTTGGGTAATCCATCCTATCAAAGATTTCACAACCGGCTGGGGAAAATGGTGTCAAGAATTGGATGTACAGGTGGAGGCACAGAAGTTAGAGGCCCAATATGAATATTGAATAGATTATAAACAACCATATGAATGTTTTAACAGCACAGAAGGACAGCATCAGATGGGGAAGTTTAAAGGCACATGTGAGACCACATGACACTTAACTACAGATGCCAATTGGAACGCAGACACTCTAAAAAGAGCTATATATCAAGCAGCCGGAAGTTGGGTGGGAAAAGTAATTACTCACAATAATTGTCCAAATCAAACTCTAGCACTACCATTAATTGCACCATATGAAGAACAGACTGTGGTAGTGGCAAATTTCTTCTGGGTATGTGTAGAGCAAAGATTAAGGGCAACATTACCAAAAGGATGGACAGGCCTTTGTGCAAGGTTTGATTCAACAGATAACTGTCACTGAATGGAATCCTAGTGATACTAAGCAAAAAACTACAAAAATAGCAATCATGATCGGTGCGACACTAGTGGTGATCACTAGTGGTGATGGGAATGGTATTCTGTTGTGTTCTACCTTTACTGAAATCCCTCCTGATCCAAACCACAGAAAACCACAAAAAAACACAAAAAACCACAGAAAACCAAATGACAGTACAGACAGGCATTACCAACCAACCTGTTGAGGTGTACCCTCAAGGTGTACCCACCTGTTGAGGTTGCGATGGTCAGTCCAGATGAGAAAAGGGTGTTTAGCCCCCTCAAGCCAATGTCTCTATGCCTTCAAGGCTTTCAGCACAGCCAACAACTCCCGGTCCCCCACATCATAGTTCCACTCCGCCGGGCTGAGCTTCTTCGAGAAGAAAGCACAGGGGCGGAGCTTCGGCTGAGTGCCCGAGCGCTGAGAGTGCACGGCTCCTATCCCAGCCTCGGACGCATCCACCTCCACTATGAACGCCAAAGAAGGATCCGGATGGGCCGCCAGCACGGGAGCCGAGGTAAACAGAGCCCTTAGGTTACCAAAAGCCCTGTCCGCCTCAGCCGACCACTGCAAACGTACAGGACCCCCCTTCAGCAGTGAGGTAATGGGAGCCGCCACCTGGCCAAAACCCCGGATAAACCTCCGGTAGTAATTGGCAAACCTTAAAAACCGCTGAACCTCCTTTACCATGGTGGGAGTCGGCCAATTACACATGGCTGAAATGCGGTCACTCTCCATCTCCACCCCTGATGTGGAAATGCAGTACCCTAGGAAGGAGACGGTCTGCTGGAAGAACAGGCATTTCTCAGCCTTGACGTACAAGTCATGCTCCAACAATCGCCCAAGCGACACCAGGGACACATGCTCGGCGTGTGTAGCGAAGTATATCAGAATGTCATCAATATACACCACTACACCCTGCCTGTGCAGGTCCCTGAAAATCTTGTCTACAAAGGCTTGGAAAACTGAGGGAGCATTCATCAACCTGTACGGCATGACGAGGTACTCATAATGCCCTGAGGTGGTACTGAACGCTGTCTTCCACTCGTCTCCCTCCTGGATACGCACCAGGTTGTATGCGCTCCTGAGATTTAGTTTCGTGAAGAAGCGCGCCCTGTGCATTGACTCAATCGCTGTGGCTATGAGCGGTAGCGGGTAACTGTACCTCACCATGATTTGATTTAGACCTCGATAGTCAATACACGGGCGCAGACCTCCCTCCTTCTTCTTCACAAAAAATAAACTAGAGTAATTGAGTAATTGAGTTGCCTTCTTCTTACAGAAGGCGAGAGCCAAATCGGCATATTCAGGGGGAATGCGCACGGTGGAGACCAGGTCTGGACTTTCCACCGTAGTAGCACCAACGGAAACCCCTAAACATCTCCCCGAGCACTCTCGTGACCACCCCGTGAGAGCCCTCCGTTGCCACGAAACAGTGGGATCATGACAGACTAACCAGGGTAGGCCTAGCACCACGGGAAACGCAGGAGAATCAATAAGGAAGAGACTGATTCGCTTATGACCCTCCTGCGTCACAATGCACAGGGGCGCGGTGACCTCTCTAATCAACCCGGACCCTAATGGTCGACTGTCTAGGGCGTAAACTGGGAAGGGCATATCCACTGGAACAATGGGGATCCCTAATCTATGGGCAAATGATCTGTCAATGAAATTCCCAGCTGCGCCTGAATCGACGAGCGCCTTATGCTGGGAATGCGGGGAAAACTCAGGAAAAGTAACGTTCAAAAACATGTGAGCAACAGAGAGCTCTGGGTGAGCATGGTGCCGGCTCACCTGGGGTGACGCAAGAGTGCCCTGCCTGCTGCCTCGACTCCCAGAGGAACCTCCCCAGCACCGACCGGCAGTGTGCCCTCTGCGGCCACAGATAGTGCATGAAACGGAACCTCCTCCGGTTTCGCTAAGCGCAGCACCTCCCAGCTCCATGGGAGTCGGAGCGGTGGTGCTGGGGGATGGAACCGACAGACCCCAATCTGGACGTCCGCGGGTAGCCAGCAGGTTATCTAACCGAATGGACAGGTCCACCAGCTGATCGAAAGTGAGGGTGGTGTCCCTGCAGGCCAACTCCCGACGGACGTCCTCGCGCAAACTGCAACGATAGTGGTCGATCAGGGCCCTGTCGTTCCATCCCACGCCAGCGGCCAGGGTCCGGAATTCCAGAGCGAACTCCTGGGCGCTCCTCGTCCCCTGCCTCAGATGTACGAGACGTGAAATCTTCGAAGTGGTCCAGCGCCGCCTCTCCTTCTCCCCACACGGCGTTGGCCCACTCCAGGGTTCTCCTTGAGAGGCATGAGATGAGGGCGGACACCCTCTCTCTGTCCGAAGGCGCCAGGTAGAGCTCTAGTTGTAATAGGAAACCCTGACATTGTGCAGCCATCCCATCATACTCCCTAGGGAGGGCCAGACGAATCCCACTGGGACCGGGTGAAAGAGGGGCGAGTAGTGGAGACCTTGGTTGCGCAATGTCAGGGTTTTCGTCCGACATTATGCGTGACTTGCACGAGCGTTTGGATATGTGTACTAAACGCGCTAGCAAAAGTAGCTACTTGGACATAAATAATTATCGAACATTATTGAACAAATCAACAATTTATTGTCGAACTAGGATTCCTGGGAGTGCATTCTGATGAAGATTATCAAAGGTAAGGGAATATTTATGATGTAATTTCGTATTTTTGTTGACTCCAACATGGCGGAGAAATGTTGGTTTATCTGAGCGCCGTCTCAGATTATTCCATGGTGTGCTTTTTCCGTAAAGGTTTTTTGAAATCTGACACAGTGGTTGCATTAAGAACAAATGTATCTTTAATTCTATGTAAAACATGTATCTTTCATCAAAGTGTATGATGAGTATTTCTGTTATTAGATGTGGCTCTCTGCAATTTCTCCGGATATTTTGGAGGCATTTCTGAACATGGCGCCAATGTAAACTAAGGTTTTTGGATATAAATATGCACATTATCGAACAAAAAATACATGTATTGTGTAACATGATGTCCTATGAGTGTCATCTGATGAAGATCATCAAAGGTTAGTGATTAATTTTATCTCTATTTCTACTCCTATCTTTGGCTGGGAAAATGGCTGTGTCTTTTTTGAACTTGGTGGTGATCTAACATAATCATATGTTGTGTTTTCACTGTAAAGCATTTTTTAAATCGGACACGGTGGGTAGATTAACGAGATGTTTATCTTTCATTTGCTGTATTGGACTTGTTAATGAGTGAAAGCTACATATTTCGAAAAAATATTTTTTAATTTCCCGCGCTGCCTTTTCAGCGGAATGTTGTGGGGGGGTTCCGCTAGCGGAACGTGTGTCCTAGAAAGGTTAATCAGTTATAGGCACCATTAGACCTGCAGTAGCAGTGTGCATGTCTGTGTGTCACACCACCAATAGAATCTATGCCCTAATGTCTGAGCCAATAACAGAATGGAAACTAAGCAAGACAACAAGATTGGCCAAGGCTAAAAGGTATTACAAAATTTACATAAAGTGGAGTGACTGTTATGTAAGGGTAAAACTGTATAAAAGCAGAGTACTGAGACTGGAGAGATCTGTTCTTCCATGGAATTGCTCGGCTTCTGTTACTTTTGTAGTAAAGTATAATTGAATTTACAAGTTCCGTTGTCTGTGAAATATTTGATTCAATATTTCCACGACATAAATGGCGAACCTGACACCTCACAAGCTGTGGCATATCAGAATGCTTCAAACACCTGTGCACATTTTTGTTTTCGCCTTAGCACTACACAGCTGATTCAATTGATCAAGTCATCATCAAGCTTCAAGTGGTATTTATGTCTAATAATGACATTATCTTCTATTGTTTTTCCTCATGTGTCTGTTTTTCAGCATAAAGTACTCTGTAGCCACTTAGTGTAGACACCAGGTGAGACCACACACACACAATAACAGTCTCTATCCTTCACTTCCTCCCTCTCCCCCGTCTCACTTAATCCTCTAGGTTATATCAGCTGTGTTGGTGAACCCCTCCTGCATCTGAACTGGCTGACACAGAGGGCACAGCATGATCATAGGTGAGAGGTCACGTGGTTGGGTCAACAGGAAGTATTTTTAAAGAGATGCTTTACATTGAAATACAGATAGAGATTTAGTAGTCCCAGAGTTAATGATTCAAGGTCAGTTTTGCATTTCACTTCCTGATGATTATGATGACTGACCGTATTAGAATAAAAAAAACAGCTTAATCATGCTCTCTCTGTCCATCTGTCTCGCTTGCAGGTATGTTTTGATGTGAGGGAGGAAGCAGGTCCCGTCATCGCCACCTCACCCGCTCTTAAGATAACCTTTGGGCCAACTGGGGGCCCAAGGCTGGTTAGGAGACACTGTAATTGTGATGAACTGAGAGAATATTAGGGTAGCACTGTAATTCGTTAATCATATGCTGTCTGCCTCTGTTCTTACCTCTTTCCCTTTCTGTCTTCTACACCTCTCTCCCCACCTCATCTTTCTTCCTTGTTTTATAATGCACACTATATGTGCATTGAAGCACAGATTGAACTTGTATTTATACTGTAATATTACAATTATCATAATTATAATACATGTATTATGTATTTATAACCCATGGATAATGAACTTCTTTCAATAAAGTGTTTCACATTCTCCACTGGTTGAAATTAAGTATCTAATTGAAATACTATCCAGTGTCCTCAGATTAATGCAGATGAAGGGAGTTAGATATGTATAGTTTTTTTCTGTATATATGAAATACAAATCAGCTTTTACTTAAATCATGTTTCTAGTCTATTGCATAGTTACAATGTGTAATCATTGATGTCCCAGGAGCAGGAATGGTAAACACTGTTGAAGTGTATAATTGTTGTACATACATGCACAACATCATTCAAATAATGGAGTTTGCTACATCTGGTATTGGATATGACTGAAAAAGAATGTCTCACAGAGATTCATACCTGAACTGCACCTTTATTTGCCAAGGAAAAGTACATGATCAGTGAATATATTCAATGTACAGGCTACAATGTGGGGATCTCATGTGTGGTAATAACTACAGTACCTACATCCTTGACACAATAAAGTTATTATATTCTACTCTATCCATAGGCTTCATTAATGCCCTTCAGACTTGAAGTTGATACAACAACAATGATAGCTGAGGTTTATAGATTGGTATGAATATTATTTCAGAATGTTTTAGGGTCCATACACAAATCGGCAACATACTGTAGCCAGCTACACATCCATAGGCGTACAGTTATTTTTCCACTACACAATAAGCAAGTAAATAGTTAGCTAGCTATGATACTTCAGCTGCATTGCAAGGCAAGCTTACACAATTGTACATTCAATTTGCAATAAATGCTTTAGCTAGCTAGATTCTTTACATCCACTGTTTCCCAAGATGACAGCCTGGTTTGCTGGTTTTCTCAGGAGTCCCTAAAACATTAAACGTCACAAATTACAATGTCATACAAGATTTTCTTAAATAAACTTTATGACATAAAAATATGCACAATCGTTTGTCTCTACATTAACTAACATATTCCTCTCAACTGTAAATTTTTTGCTTGAATCGTTATGACGTGATAATTACTTACATTTGCTTCCACCGTAACGTTTTGTCAGCCATCTTTGCTGAAGAAAGTCACCAGGGATGGGTAGCTTGCGTCAAATTTGTCAATAGAACCACTCGATATGATTGGTCATATAAACACCCTGGGACCCAAATGCATAATGAGTGCTCTAACTCCCCCTTGTGGTGGTCTGGAGCAATGAAGCCGTGACGCCGGGTACCTCTAAGTCCCGCGATGTAGGCTCGCAACTAGTGAAGGAGGAACCACTGTACAGCTCCCCCTGTTCCCTAATGAGCTCTCTCTCTTACTCACTCACACACACACACACACACACACACACACACACACACACACACACACACACACACACACACACACACACACACACCAGCCAGGTTGCTCAATATTCACTTTGAAATTGGACGTCAGTTCATGTCCGAGGATGATGAGAATGGCAGATGGGCATAAGCCGTGAGCTCTGGCTCTGAGGTTCGCATGTGTTCAATCCCACTGGACACTTCAGTTTTAACCCTATCCCAAACCTTAACCCTTAACTTAACCTTTCACTTATGGATCACAGGCAACATCCGCACCGAGCTAAAGGCTAGAGCTGCCGCTTTCAAGGAGTGGGACACTAATCCACTAAGAAATCCCGCTATGCCGTCAGATGAACCATCAAATAGCCAAAGCGTCAATAGAGGACTAAGATTGAATCCTACTACACCGGCTCTGACGCTCGTCGGATGTGTCTTGAAAAATATTACAGACTACAAAGGGAATCCCAGCCGTAAGCTGCCCAGTGACGCAAGCCTACTAGACGAGCTAAATGCCTTTAATGATCGCTTTGAGGCAAGCAACACTGAAGCAACATGAGATCACCAGCTGTTCCGGACAACTGTGTAATCACGCTCTCCGTAGCCAATGTGACCAGGTCAACATTCACAAAGCCGTGGGGCCAGACGGATTGCCAGGACGTGTACTCAAAGCATGGGCGGACCAACTGGCAAGTGTCTTCACTGACATTTTCAACCTCCCCCTGACTGAGTCTGTAATACCTACATGTTTCAAACAGACAACCATAGTCCCTGTGCCCAAGAAAGTGAAGGTAACCTGCCTAAATGATTATCGCCCCGTAGCACTCATGTCGGTAGCCATGAAGTGCTTTGAAAGGCTGGTCATGGCTCACATAAACACCATAATTCCGGAAACCCTAAACCCACTCCAATTCGCATACCGCCCCAACAGACCCACAGATGATGCAATCTCTATTGCACTCCACACTTCCCTTTCCCACCTGGACAAAAGGAACACCTATGTGAGAATGCTGTTCATTGACCACAGCTCAGCGTTCAACACAACAGTTCCCACAAAGTTCATCATAAAAAATAAAAATAAAATATATATTTTTTATTTCACCTTTATTTAACCAGGTAGGCTAGTTGAGAACAAGTTCTCATTTACAACTACGACCTGGCCATGATAAAGCAAAGCAGTGTGACACAGACAACAACACAGAGTTACACATGGAATAAAAAATAAACAAGCCAATAACACAATAACACAACAAACAAGTCAATGACACAGTAGAAAAAAACTAAGTCTATATACAGTGTGCGCAAAAGGCATGAGGAGCTAGGCAATAAATAGGCCATAGTAGCGAAGAATTTCAATTTAGCAGATTAACACTGGAGTGATAAATGAGCAGATGATGATGTGCAAGTAGAGGTACTGGTGTGCAAAAGAGCGGAAAAGTAAACAAAAACAGTATGGGGATGAGGTAGGTAGATTGGGTGGGCTATTTACAGATGGACTATGTACAGCTGCAGCGATCATTAAGCTAAGGACCCTGGGACTAAACACCTCCCTTTGCAACTGAATCCTAGACTTCCTGACGGGACGCCCCCCAGGCGGTAAGGGTAGGCAACAACACATCTGCCACGCTGATCCTCAACACTGGGGCCCCTCAAGGGTGCGTGCTTAGTGACCAAACACGAATCCAACACCATCATTAAGTTTGTTGACAACACAACAGTGGTAGGCCTGATCACTGACAACGATGAGACAGCCTATAGGGAGGAGGTCAGAGACCTGGTAGTGTGGTGCCAGGGCAACAACCTCTCCTTCAATGTGAGCAAGACAAAGGAGCTGATTGTGGACTATAGGAAACGGTAGGCCAAGCAAACCCCTTTACAATTCAGCGAGGCTGAAGTGGAGCATGTTGAGAGCTTCAAGCTCCTTGGTGTCCACATCACCAACAAACGAACATGGTCCAAGCACACCAAGACAGTCATGAAGAGGGCACAACAAAATGCTACAAAGGGTAATGCGTACAGTCCAGTACATCACTGGGGCCAAGCTTCCTGGCATCCAGGACCTATATTCTAGGCGGTGTCAGAGGAAGGCCCCAAAACGGTCAAATACTCCAGTCACTCAAGTCATAAACTGTTCTCTCTGTTACCCCACGGGAAGCGGTACCGGAGCGCCAAGTCTAGGACCAAAAGGCTCCTTAACAGCTTCTACCCCGAAGCCATAAGATTGCTGAACAATTAATCAAATGGCCCCCCGGACTGTTTTAACACTGCTGCTACTCGCTGTTTATTATCTATGCATAGCCACTTTACAAATTACCTTGACTAACCTGTACCCCCGCACATTGACTCTGTACTGGTACTCCCAATGATTTTGATTTGATTTGATTACCGGTACATCCTGTATACAGCCTCGTTATTGTTATGTAATTTTCTTGTGTTACTTTTTGATTTTATGTCATTTTATTTTTCACTTTAGTTTATTTAGCAAATATTTGTTTTAACAATTTTTTTAACTGCGTTGTTGGTTAAGGGCTTGTAAGTACAAATTCGTAAGGTCTACACCTGTTGTGTTCGGCGCATGTGACATACAATTTTATTTTGGGTCTCAAACTTGTAAAACACATTTATTTTTATTTTTAAATGGTCTTCTGAGCAGTAACAATCTACCCATGATGGTCACAAGGACTTAAATATGTTGACCCTGTGATGTTTACCCTTAAGTATGTTTAACCCAGATGCCGAGGGACAGTGATATGAAGTTTGGCAATTTTTTTTATGAATGTCATAAAATGTCATAATGTGATTGATTTACTGTCTCTACATTTTGAACAGTTGGGTCTATCAACTCAGCGAAAAAGGAATATGATGAAAGAGAACATTCTCAGCTACTGTAAAACCCATTTTGAGAGGATAAAATAATATATTTCTGATTTTGATGTACTTACTGTAAGCTACTTACTGTACGGGTCAGTGTAGGCTTAATCGAACATAAGGGAAGGGTTAACCATTCAGAATTAATTAAGGAGGAGCCACAGCAGGAGGAGCAACCCACCCACTGGGCACAGATGTAAATTCAACATGTATTCCACATTGGTTCAGCATAATTTCATTGAAATGAAGTGGATATGATGTTGATTCCACCAGTGTGTGCTCAGTGGACAGGATGTAATAGACACCTCGAAATTTGACGTTTGTAGCAAATCGAAATTTGACATTTGGAGAAAAGTGGATAAACGTCAGAATCTGAAGTCAAATTGGTAAAACCGTGAGATCTTGTTGCACACACAGCCAGTGAGGCCATACGTTTGTTTCTCTCACTGTCCCAAATGAGCAGAGTAAATAACTTTTTACTGTCTTATAATGGTGGCCAGGGAGGGACACCCCATTCATTATGGGTTAGGATGTAAAGTGTGTTATTATTGAGTGAAGAGTGTGTATTAATAGGGAACTGGGGACGGACTTATATTATCTATCCAGTCTCACTGAGAAACACTGGAATGTTCATGGGCTGCCTCTGTCTTTGCCCAGCCTCAATCAACTCTACACACACACACACGCGCGCACATGCACACGCACACGCACACACACACACACATGGCACTGAAAGAGCTGAGTGCTGAGATGGGGGCCGTGTCCAACATAAGTTAACCTGGAATGAAGATTGACACCCCGGGATTAAAACCAACATGAAATTTGAGTCAACCAACACACACACACACAGACACACACACACACACACACACACCCCACACACCACAAACAGTTCTGAAATTAGAGTTAACCAGCGGGGCCAGACTCTGACCAGGAGAGAGCACAGTAATGAGGTGGTATGGAGAGGGACAGCTCAGCCCTGTGAGTGTGTGTACGTGCGTGTGTATGTGCACGCTCATACACGAGTATGTTTGCGTACGCTTGTCTATATGTAAAAACAGAGATAGGTTTACAGCTGATCAGAGTTAATTTGACTTATGCTCTTGCGACTCTGTGTGGTAACAGTGGTCTTGTGAGGGGTGAGTTTGTCTGTGAGGGGGGAGTTTGTCTGTGAGGGGGGAGTTTGTCTGTGAGGAAGGAGTATGTCTGTGTAAGTGTGTGATGGGGAGAAGCGTTGTTAGTGAAATGGAGAAACCACAGTTGGAAAGGCGAGCGTATTTAAATCATTATTTCAGTCTGCTAGTGATTCTATAATCACACACACACACACACACACACACACACACACACACACACACACACACACACACACACACACACACACACACACACACACACACACACATTTGATTTGGTTTGACAGCAGACCCAAAAAACACACCACACACACACACACAAAACACACACACACACACACACACACACCACACACACACACAACAACCACACACACACAACACACACACACACACACACACACACACACACACACACACACAACACACACACACACACACAGCTGCTCAGCTGTGTTACAGCTGTGTTACAGTATCAGAGCCAAACCCCAGAAAGTGGGCCCTGCATGCTACTGAAACCACACCCTGTTAACCTCTGGTGCAGACATGCACACACACACACCACACACGGCATTAAACCCCCACAGATCTCGTCCTAATGGGGAACACATGCACCCCTGGAACATTCATGTAATGTAGAGTTCAGTAATACCTCTGATTACAGGGTAAACTGATACAGTGTAATACATATCAGTTATCACATACATCTTGATTGTGGTTTGTTAACACAGATGGTATAGTGTGCAGATTATCACAGTGGTAATCTGAAAACCCTGATTGCTGTGCTGCTGCTCTCAATGTGTCCTTTACAGTTTCTCTGTTGGTTCTCTGTCGCTCTCTTGTCTTTCTTGTGCTGATTATATACTCTGGTCTCTGTTGTTCTATATAACACATGCA
>NC_036851.1:24645151-24651275 GCF_002910315.2 Salvelinus sp. IW2-2015
TGATTACTGCAATTATATGTGAAATAATCTGTCTGTAAACAATTATTGGAAAAATGACTTGTGGCATTTACAAAGTAGATGTCCTAACCGACTTGCCAAAACTATTGTTTGAGTGGTTGAAAAATGAGTTTTAATGACTCCAACCTAATTTTATGTAATCTTCCTACTTCAACTGTATATACTGTATACTGTATACTGATTCCTTCACTATCTATTGCATCTTAGCACTCTGTCTCTGCTCATCCTTTAATTGTATACTATATATTCTTATCCCATTCCTTTACTAGATTGTGTGTATTAAGTTTTGTTGTGGAATTTGTTAGATATTAGGTTTTGTTGTGGAATTGTTAGATATTACCTGTTAGATACTGCTGCACTGTCGGATCTAGAAGCATAAGCATTTCGCCACACTCGCATTAACATCTGCTAACCATGTGTATGTGACCAATAACATTTGATTTGATTTGGTTTGACAGCAGACCCAAAACACACACACACAACACACACAAACACACACACACACACACACACACACACACACACACACACACACACAACACACACACACACCACAACACACACACACACACACACACACACACACACACACACACACACACACAGCTGCTCAGCTGTGTTACAGCTGTGTTACAGTATCAGAGCCAAACCCAGAAAGTGGGCCCTGCATGCTACTGAAACCACACCCTGTTAACCTCTGGTGCAGACATGCACACACACACACACACACACGGCATTATCAACCCCACAGATCTCGTCCTAATGGGGAACACATGCACCCCTGGAACATTCATGTAATGTAGAGTTCAGTAATACCTCTGATTACAGGGTAAACTGATACAGTGTAATACATATCAGTTATCACATACATCTTGATTGTGGTTTGTTAACACAGATGGTATAGTGTGCAGATTATCACAGTGGTAATCTGAAAACCCTGATTGCTGTGCTGCTGCTCTCAATGTGTCCTTTACAGTTTCTCTGTTGGTTCTCTGTCGCTCTCTTGTCTTTCTTGTGCTGATTATATACTCTGGTCTCTGTTGTTCTATATAACACATGCATGGATAGGAGGGTTGAGTTCAGGGCTTTCTGATTACACGTACTGAATCCCAAATGAACGCGTAGTTCCAGGGGTTGCCTAATGCCTACCTCTGAGCACTCTCCCATCTCACTAGAATTTGGAGGAAGAGAGAGGGAAATGTGTGTCAGGCTTTCAGGTGCAAACAATACTGTTACCAGCCTGTATAATGATTGGGTATGTAGTGGGTATGTGTTAGACTTTTGCAGTCAAATGTTATTGGTCACATACACATGGTTAGCAGATGTTAATGCGAGTGTGGCGAAATGCTTATGCTTCTAGATCCGACAGTGCAGCAGTATCTAACAGGTAATATCTAACAATTCCACAACAAAACCTAATATCTAACAAATTCCACAACAAAACTTAATACACACAATCTAGTAAAGGAATGGGATAAGAATATATAGTATACAATTAAAGGATGAGCAGAGACAGAGTGGCTAAGATGCAATAGATAGTGAAGGAATCAGTATACAGTATACAGTATATACAGTTGAAGTAGGAAGATTACATAAAATTAGGTTGGAGTCATTAAAACTCATTTTTCAACCACTCCACAAATAGTTTTGGCAAGTCGGTTAGGACATCTACTTTGTAAATGCCACAAGTCATTTTTCCAATAATTGTTTACAGACAGATTATTTCACATATAATTTGCAGTATCACAATTCCAGTGGGTCAGAAGTTTACATACCCTTAGTTGACTGTGCCTTTAAACAGCTTGGAAAATTCCAGAAAATGATGTCATGACTTTAGAAGCTTCTGATAGGTGAATTTACATAATTTGAGTCAATTGGAGGTGTACCTGTCGATGTATTTCAAGGCCTACCGTCAAACTCAGTGCCTCTTTTCTTGACATCATGATTAAATCAAAAGAAATCAGCCAAGACCTCCACAAGTCTGGTTCATCCTAAGGAGCAATTTCCAAACGCCTGAAAGTACCACGTTCATCTGTACAAACAATAGGACGCAAGTATAAACACCACGGGACCACACAGAACACCATCCCAACCGTGAAGCACGGGGGTGGAAGCATCATGTTGTTGGGGTGCTTTGTTGCAGGAGGGACTGGTGCACTTCACAAAATAGATGGCATCATGAGGCAGGAAAATTACGTGGATATATTGAAGCAACATCTCAAGACATCAGTCAGGAAGTTAAAGCTTGGTTGCAAATTGGTCTTCCAAATGGACATTGACCCCAAGCACACTTCCAAAGTTGTGGGAAAATGCCTTAAGGACAACAAAGTCAAGGTATTGGAGTGGCCATCACAAAGCCCTGACCTCAATCCTATAGAAAATGTGTGGGCAGAACTGAAAAAGCGTGTGCGAGCAAGGAGGCCTGCAAACCTGAAGGCAATGCTACCAAATACTAATTGAGTGTATTTAAACTTCTGACCCACTGGGAATGTGATGAAAGAAATAAAAGCTGAAATAAATAATGCTCTACTATTATTCCCTACATTTCACATTCTTAAAATAAAGTGGTGATCCTAACTGAATATTTACTGGGATTAAATGTCAGGAATTGTGAAAAACTGAGTTTAAATGTATTTGGCTAAGGTGTATGTAAACTTCCCACTTCAACTGTACATGTACATCTCGTGTTTGAGCTGTTGAATTGCGACTCCACTTTGTCTCTATACTGATGCTTTGCTTGTTTGATTGCCTTACAAAGGGAATAACTACACTGTTTGTATTCAGCCACTTTTCCAGTCGCCTTGCCATGATTAAATGCGATGGTACGTGCTTTCAGTTCTGCGCAAATGCGGCCGTCAATCCACGGTTTCTGGTTAGGGAAGGTTTCAATAGACACAGTCGGTACAACATCTCCTATACACTTCCTTATAAACTCGCTCACCGAGTCAGCGTAAACGTCAATGTTATTGTCTGAGGCTACCCGGAACATATCCCAATCCACGTGATGGAAGCATTCTTGAAGCGTGGAATCCGATTGGTCAGACCAGCGTTGGATAGACCTAAGCACGGGCACTTCCTGTTTTAGTTTCTGCCTATAGGAGGGGAGCAACAAGATGGAGTCATCGTCGGATTTGCCAAAAGGAGGGCGGGGGAGGGCCTTGTATGCATTGCGAAAGTTAGAGTAGCAATGGTCAATCGTGTTTCTCACTCGTGTACTGCGATCAATATGCTGATAGAATTTAGGTAGCCTTGTTCTCAAATTAGCTTTGTTAAAATCCCCAGCTACAATAAATGCAGCCTCAGGATATATGGTTTCTAGTTTGCATAAAGTCCAGTAAAGTTCCTTGATGGCCGTCTTAGTATCCACTTGATTGTGAAGAATTCTAGGTCAGGTGAACAATAGGACTTGAGTTCTTGTATGTTGTTACAACTACACCATGAGTCGTTAATCATGAAACATACACTCCCGCCCTTCTTCTTACCGGAGAGATGTTTATTCCTGTCGGCGCGATGCACTGAAAATCCCATTGGCTGTATGTACTCCGACAGCATGTCCCCAGCTAGTCATGTTTCCGTGAAACAGAGTATGTTACAATCCCGGAAATCTCTTTGGAAAGCAACTCTTGCCCCGATTTCGTCGACTTTGTTAACTAGGGACTGGACATTAGCGAGAAATATCCTCATAAGCGGTGGGTGGTGTGCACGCATCCCAAGCCTCACTAGAAGACCGTTCCGGCACCCTCTCCTCCGGCGGCGTTGTTTTGGGTTGGCCTCTGGAATCGGTTCAAATGCCCTGGGAGGTGCAGACAAAGGATCTGCTTTGTGAAAGTTGTATTACTGGTCGTAGTGCTAGTTGTGCTGGTGAGTTGACGTCTCTCTGATGTCCAATAGTTCTTCCTGGCTGTATGTAATAACACTTAAAGTTTTCTGGACTAACAATGTAAGAAATAATACATTAAAAAACAAAATACTGCACAGTTTCCTAAGGACTAGAAGCGAAGCTGCCATCTCTCACGACGCCATCTTACTTGTCTGTAACACATGGTAGGCAGCAGCAGCTAATAGCTCTATACAAGTGTACTGCTGAGCTACGTACATAGGAACCATGTTTACTAAGCTGCACTGGGCTAAAGTATGGTGGCTCTGAACAAAGCCCACTAAATTCCCACCAAACACAAACCCTCTAACGTAGCTCCACTGCTACTGAAGCCAACCTTCTATGGTGTCACTGAGGAAAGAATCTAAATTGACCCCGGATTTTTAGTTTTGTATTTCTGCTGGTTATCCTTCCTCCCTGGCACTTGAAGAGAACAGTAGTTTCCCAGCTACAATGCAGTTCTTAGTTAAAAGGCAAGGACCAATGTAAGTACAACTGTGGCCCTTAAACAGTGGAACTGTTCACCCTGGAACTACATTCTCAACGTTGCTGTCTGAAATGATTCGCTATGCTGTTACTGAATGCAGCCCACTGCTACTCTATGCTGTAATCATGAATACAGTTCCAATTTGACACATTGTAATTCCAGTGTCTCTGAATGTCGCCTTGTTGTCTCTTAACATGACTTTTGAATGCAGCCTTATCCATTCTGTGTCAAACAAACCCTCTGCATAATGCCCAGCTGTCAAGTTCGTTATAATGAGCGGACCAAGGCGCAGCGTGAGTAGAGTTCCACATATTTATTAAGTGAAATCCAAAACAACAAATAAATAAAAGTATGTGCCATTCGTAGCGCACATAGCACTAAACAAAAGCAATATCCCACAACGCAGGTTGGAAAAGGACCACAATAAATATAATCCCCAATTGGAGGCAACGACCATCAGCTGTCTCCAATTGGGAAACATACTCACACCAACATAGAAAATAAAGACTAGAAAAAACCCCAGTCACGCCCTGACCTAAAACACCATAGAGAATGTCTTGCTTGTCCTATGTTGCTCTGTCTGTATGCTATGTCTTGCTTGTCCTATGTTGCTCTGTCTGTATGTTATGTCTTGCTTGTCCTATGTTTCCAGTGCGCCTCTTCAGCCCGGTACGTCCTGTGCCGGTCCCCGCACTCGCTCCTGAAGAGCGATGTCATCAGTCGGTGAATACCGGTGCCGGCTCACGCACCAGGCCTCCAGTGCGCCTCCTCAGCCCCGGTACGTCCTGGACCGGCTCCCCGACTGCGCCCTGAAGATACGTGTCATCAGTCCGGGTGAAACCTGATCCGTGCTCCACGCACCAGGCCTCCAGTGCGCCTCCTCAGCCCGGTACGTCCTGTGCCGGCTCCCCGCACTCGCCCTGAAGAGCGTGTCATCCAGTCCGGTGAAAAATCCGGTGCGGCTCCACGCACCAGGCCTCCAGTGCGCCTCTCAGTCCCGTACGTCCTGGACGGCTCCCCGCACTCGCCCTGAAGAGCGTGTCATCAGTCCGGTGAAACTGTGCCGGCTCCACACACCAGGCCTCCAGTGCGCCTCCCCAGCCGGTATGTCCTGTGTGCGACTCCCCACTCGCCTGAGGAGCGTGTCATCAGTCCGGTGAAACCTGTTGCCGGCTCCACGCATACAGTCCTCCAGTGCGCCTTTCTCAGCCCGGTACGTCCTGTGCCGACTCCCCGTACTCGCCCTGAAGAGCGTTGTCACCAGCCCTGAGGTCCTCTGCCGCCGGTGCCCGAGTCATTAGCGATTTTTCGGCGTCCAGTGTCCTTTTTGCTTTCATCGGCCGAGCCTTCCTCTGCGCCTAGTGCCCTTAGTCTCTAGGCACGCGTCCAGTACCGCTCCATGTGCTCTGTTCCTTTTCTCTCTTTGGGCTCTCGGTCCCTAGTCCAGGCACTGGCATCCAAGTCCTGCTCCATGGCCGTGGAAGCCTTCCTCTGCTCCATGGTTGCGGGTCAGGGCAAGGTCTGTTTTCTATTGCCCACCGGTTTCATGGCGGTATCCACGGTTTGAGCGGCGTGGCTATGTCGCCGCACCGGTGCCGCCACGACCCTCAGTTTGCCATCCCTTAACCCTCCCCAGTCTAAGGTTCAGGGTTTAACCCTCCCGCATCTAGGATAGCAGGGACAGTGCACTATTAAATCAAACGTTTTTCTATGTTATATTATAAAGTTTTCGGTTTTAGCGC
>NC_036851.1:24651300-24657142 GCF_002910315.2 Salvelinus sp. IW2-2015
CTTTTGTTGTTTTTACTGTTTGTGTTCATCAAGTTCTACATTAATGGCTTTTTTTTTTATTTTTTTTTTTTAGTTTTTTGTATATCTTTTTTAGTCATTAGTTTTTTCTTTGTTTACTTGTTGTCGAAAGAAGGGATAGTTAGGTTTATCATATAATTTTTGTTGTGTTGATTTGTTATTTAAGATTGGGGGAAGAAAGGTAGTGATAATTATAGTTAATTAAGATCTAGACGCATGAGTTTGGTGTGGAAGGTAATACAGAAGAGGACGAAAAAAAAAAGAGGTAGGAGGAAAAAGTGGATAGAAAGGAAAAAAGATGGAGATTAGAGAGAAAGTGGGGAAAAAAATAATAGGAAATGGAAGAATAAATCTAGGAAAGGGGGAAATAATACCGCGAAAACAAAAACAGGACACAAACAGAGAGCGATAAGATTAAAAGGGTTGGAAGATAAAGAATAGGAGATAAGAGGAAAAGTTTTTTCTTTTTTTTTTAAAGTTAAGGATTCTTGTTTTCTTGACACCGTTATTGCTTAGTGCAGAACGGACCAATCTCGACCTCAGCCCCCTCTCGCACATTTTCTATTAGTGTAACTAGGTGATCGAGAGAGTCAGATGACTGTTCATCCACCAACTATATATAATAACTGAAGACTACCGCCGCAAGGATATATCTTCCTTTGTTGTCCCTTTTAGGTCTTGTGGTGTGTGTCTGCTATTAGCTCCGATGCACTTGAAATAGGTCCCTGAACATCTCCCTCATGGATAACCCCTGCCCTCCCTCCCGGCTACTTCAGTTGTTGTGGAGAGATGTTAGACGCGGTAGCGCAACATCGACCTCTCATAACCGGGGAGGTTTTTCTTTTGTGCTAGGTTCTTCATTTTTCTATGTTAATTCGTGGGCAGTTTACTCTTTAACTTGGCGCTCTACCATCGATACGTTGAGGTATGCTTTTTTTTCTCCAATTGGACCGCAGCTTGATTCTGGTACATTTCGTCAGTATGTCGGTTCCCAATTTGAGGGCGGATTTTTTTTTTATATACACCTTCATGATCACCAAAAAAAAGTCCTATTTTTTTTTTTGCCATTACCTTTAGTTGGTTTTTTTTTTTTTCTGTTTAAGAACGGCGATTAGTGTTTTTTGCATGGTTCTAAGGTTAGTTTTTTGCTTTTTGCTGTTTTTCTCATGGTCGCTTGCTACATTTTTTTTTTTTTTTCATAACTCAGACAACCGCTCTCGTTCAGTTCTTTTTTTTTATTGTTTAATTTATGATTGCTTTCTGGGCGATTTCACTTCAAACTAGAATTCATGGTGGAACGACTAGCACAAAGTCACGGACTCTTGGCCATTGCTTTTCTATTTTTTTGCTATTTTTTTCTCTTTTCCGCTCATGACTCCATACTCACGGTTTATTTTTCTTTTTTAATTTTCTTTTGTTTTAATGACTTTCTATTTTTTTTTAACTATCACACGCTTTATTCTTGTTTACATTATTTTTACAAGAAAAATACAATTTCTTTATTATTTTACATTTTTTTTTATTGTTAAACAAGTCGTTTTTTTTTTGTTTCTAGGCATTTGCGCGAAAAGCAGCCGAGCATGACTTTATTTGGCGAGCTTGCTGACTATGGAACCTTGAGGAGCTTTTTTTTGTTCTTTTTTTTCTGGTTAAGAATCAATGGTTTTCTTTTTTTTTTTTTTTTTTTTTTTTTTTTTTTTTTTTTTTCTATTTTCTAAGCCTTCTCTTTTGATTATGTAGCGAGGCGTTCCTCCCTTCTTTTTTTTTTTTTTCGTTGGTATGCGTTTTCTTTGCAGAGCTGTGTTTTTACCCTACTGGTATCACGTGCATTTTTTGTTAGAGACACGTTTCTTTTTTCGTTTTTGCAGTTGGAAGAGGGGAGGCTTATGAAATTTATTTGTCAGCCAAAGGTATAAGTAGAAGTTTGTAGAGCTTTTTTTTTTCTACTATGCTGGTACAAGACTATTGCCTTTTTTTAGGTTGATGCTGTTGTTTCTTTTTGTTTTGTTTTTGTTGTTTTTTTATTTTTTTTTTTTTTTGATAGTTAGTTTTGTTTTTTTTTTTTTTTTACTTCTTTTTAGAGTTTTTGAGGTCATGCCGCGATTACTATTTTTTTTTGTTTTTTTTTTTTTTTTTTTTTTTTTTTTTTCTTTTTTTTTTTTTTGTCCGCATGGGGTGCCACGAGTTATTAAACCCCGTTAAGTTCTGAAGATATTTTTTTTGTTTTTTTGTTTTTTTTTTTTTTTTTTTTTTTTTTTTTTTGGGTGGGTTTTTTGTTTATTTTTTTTTTTTTTTGAAGGGACACATATGTGGTTTTTTTTTTTATTTGTGCTTAGTTAGTTTTTTTTTGACATTGTGGTGGTTGCGTGTGAGGCCTATGTTTTTTGGTTCTTTTTTTTGGGATTCGGTTTTTTATTTTTCTTTTTTTTATTTTTTTTTTTTTATTTTTTTTGCCGGGATTTTTGAAGAGAGAAAGCCAGAGGACCGTCGGGGGGGTTATTTGTTTTTTTTTCTTTTGGATTTTTGTTTTTTTTTTTTTTTTTGGTAAGCCAGTTTTTTATTATTAAGTTTAGTTTTTTTGTAGTGAGAGGAGAGTTGATCGTTTGATAGAAATTTGATGTTGTTTTTGTTTTTTATTTGGTTTTTTTTTTTAAGGTGTTTTTTATTTATTCTACGGCGGCATCTCGCCACTGGTTTAGGGAGATTCGCGTGCGAGATCAGTCGGCTAAAGGCCCGGTGTGGCGGACGACTAATAGCCCCACGCCGTGGCCCTCCTAAAGCAGCTGCGCAATCCTCTCCATAAGGTGGCGGCTTCCTACGTTCCTTGGCCGGCTCCCCGCACTCGCCCTGAAGAGCGTGTCATCAGTCCGGTGAAACCTGTGCCGGCTCACGCCCACCAGCCTCCAGTGCGCCTCTTCAGCCCGGTACGTCCTGTGCCGGCTCCCGCACTCGCTCCTGAAGAGCGTGTCATCAGTCGGTGAAATCCGGTGCCGGCTCCACGCACCAGGCCTCCAGTGCGCCTCCTCAGCCCGGTACGTCCTGGACCGGCTCCCCGCACTCGCCCTGAAGAGCGTCTGGTCATCAGTCCGGGGAAACCTGCCGGCTCCACGCACCAGGCCTCCAGTGCGCCTCCTTCAGCCCGGTACGTCCTGTGCCGGCTCCCCGCACTCGCCCTGAAGAGCTGTCATCCAGTCCGGTGAAAACCAACGGTGCGGCTCCACGCACCAGCCTCCAGTGCGCCTCTCAGTCCCGTACGTCCTGGACGGCTCCCCTGCACTCGCCCTGAAGAGCGTTTCATCAGTCCGGGAAACCTGTGCCGGTCCTACCACACACCAGGCCTCCAGTGCGCCTTCCCCAGCCGGTATGCTCCTGTGCCTGACTCCCCCACTCGCCCTGCAAAGAGCGTGTCATCAGTCCGGTGAAACCTGTTGCCGGCTCCACGCATCCAGTCCTCCAGTGCGCTTCTTTCTCAGCCTCCTCGGGTCACTGTCCTGTGCCGCTCCCCGGTACTCGCCCTGAAGAGAGCGTTGTTCACCAGCCCTGAGTCCTCTGCGCCGGTCCCAGTCAAGGCGATTTCGGCGTCCAGGCCTTCTCGTCTTTCATCGCCGGAGCCTTCCTCTGCGCCTAGGTGCCTATGTCTCTAGGCACGCTTCCAGTAACCGCTCCTGTTGTCTTCTCTGTACCTTTCTCTCTGGGCTTGCCGTGTCCCTAGTCCAGGCACGGCATCCAGTCCTGCTCCATGCCGTGTGAGCTTCCTCTGCTACCATGTGCCGGGTCGAGGGCAATGGTCTGTTCTTTCAGCCCCCGGTTTCATGGCCGTGATCACGGTTCTGAGCGGCGTGGCTAGTGTCCCGCACCGGTGCCGCCCACCGACCCCTAGTTGCTCCACTCTCTAACCCTCCCCAGTCTAAGGTTCAGGGTTTAGACCCTCCCTGCATCTAGGTAGCAGGACAGTCCACATTAATGCAACGTCTTTCTATGTAAAAGTTAGTTTTATAAGTTTTCCGGTTTTAGCCAGCCGGGCTAATTTTCAACTGCAGTCCCTGGGCAGGCTTATTAAAACCCCACAAATTACGAAATATTATACAATAATATTCAGTTGAGCACACGCAAGCATGGA
This sequence comes from Salvelinus sp. IW2-2015, assembly GCF_002910315.2. Taxonomy (NCBI): domain Eukaryota; kingdom Metazoa; phylum Chordata; class Actinopteri; order Salmoniformes; family Salmonidae; genus Salvelinus; species Salvelinus sp. IW2-2015. The sequence goes on from NC_036851.1 coordinate 24,655,439, forward strand.
GGCCTGGTGCGTGGAGCCGGCACAGGTTTCACCGGACTGATGACACGCTCTTCAGGGCGAGTGCGGGGAGCCGGCACAGGACGTACCGGGCTTGGGAGGCGCACTGGAGGCCGGGTGCATGGATCCGGCACAGGTTTCACCGGACTGATGACACGCTCTTCAGGGCGAATGCGCTGTAGAATACACCTAACCAACATCTCTCTCCGATCTCCCTCCTCACACTGCTCCATCGACTCCCCGACGGTCTCTGGCTCTCTCCTCGGCTCGACCGACCGCCCCTTGTGCCCCCCCAAAAAAAATTATCTTGGGGTTTCTGTGGCCGCGGACCCCGGCGTCGTCGCTGTACTCCTATACTCTTTGGTGACTCCCGCCAAGGAAGGGTCTCGCATCCACCCATTATTTCCTCCCATGTCCAGCTCTCCTTTTCCTCCATGACACGCTGCTTGGTCCTGTAGTGGTGGGATATTCTGTCAAGTTCGTTATAATGAGCGGACCAAGGCACAGCGTGAGTAGTGTTCCACATATTTATTAAGTGAAACCCAAAACAACAAATAAATAAACGAACGTGCCGTTCGTAGCAAGCACATAGCGCTAAACAAAAACAATATCCCTCAACGCAGGTTGGAAAAGGACCACAATAAGTATAATCCCCAATTGGAGGCAACGACCATCAGCTGCCTCCAATTGGGAAGCATACTCACACCAACATAGAAAATGAAGACTAGAAAACTCCCTAGTCACACCCTGACCTAAAACACCATAGAGAACCCCGAGGGCTCTCTATGGTCAGGGCGTGACACCAGCAGCTCACCAAGCACACTGGGTCTCAAACCCAGGCGCCTGAATTACCCAAGACCGTGTTAGCTCAATGATGTACAGACTAGAGATTAACCCTGGTAGCAGGGTTTTCAGGTCCCCGGGAAGGTCGTTCATCATGTAAACCACCTCCGCTGCACCAGCCTGAGTTTGGCAACGGCTAATCCCCTTTGAGTGTTTGTCAATGTCCTTGATGTTGCCCACTTTGCAGCTTTCAAGTTGTAATTGAATTAGGAAATTGTGTGCATGTTAGAGTGCAGCAGAGAGGGGTTAGGATAAACACACTGTTCTTTTAATCTGTCCTGTGTTTTTGAACTACATCAAACCTACATTGTTTTTATGACCTGTGTACAGCTCTGGGTGCTTTGTGGTGGAGAGGAAAGGTTTGAGTTTCATGACAGGGGTTAGTTGATTTATCTAGAGAAAGAGCGGGAGAGAGGGGGAAAGGGTGATGAGGAGAGAATGAGAGAGATGGAGAGAAAGGGGAGATAGATAGCAGGAGGTTGGGAGAGAGAGTCTGAGTGGGTAATAACAGTTTGTTTAGGTCATCACAGACACTATGGGGTCAGGGTCACCGCTAATGCAGAGGACCTCTCATCTCTCACTGTCACACTCTTTACTGCTATACATCTAAACCACTATGAGATTGAAGTGGACATGTGTCAAACAGAAACAAGCTCTGTGTCACCATATTCTCCTTACAGCACAATCTTTGACCAGAGCCACATAGGGTCCCTCTTTCCCTCTCCTAGTCCCTCTCCATCAGTACACCCATCTCCCTCAGTACACCCCTCTCCCTCAGTACACCCCTCTCTCTCAGCACACCCCTCTCCCTCAGCACACCCCTCTCCCTCAGCACACCCCTCTCCCTCAGCACACCCCTCTCCC
>NC_036851.1:24658311-24688235 GCF_002910315.2 Salvelinus sp. IW2-2015
TCAAGCACACCCCTCTCCCTCAGTGCTACACCCTCTCTCCCTCAGCACATTCCCCTGCTCTCTCAGCTACTATGCTCTCTTCCCAGACACCGCCTCTCTCTCAAGTTCAGCATCCTCCCCTCCCCAGTACAGCCGTCATCAATCACCCTCTCTCCCCAGCACACCCCTATCCCATACATCACTCCCTTCTCCCCCAGTACACCCCTCTCCCTCAGCACACCCCTCTCTCCCTTTCGCACACCCTCTCTCTCCTCAGCACACCACTCACCCTCAGCCACCCCTTTCGCCTCTACAATGAAACTACAGATGTTGAAAAGCTTACTTTTGTCATCACAAACTTCCATGGTTTGAATACGTTTTTCTTTTTTTACTGAAATCTGACTCACTAATTTGTATCAGTTGGTGTTATTGCAGGCCTGGGCCAAGGCAGAGAGGGAGAGGTGAAACTCAAGGAGCCTTTTTCAACTCCAACACACACACACACACACACAGAGGGAGAGAGACTCATTAGGAATGTCATAAATCACAATGCTCAGTGCCAGAAATTGATCACTCTCCGACTGCTTACACACAGCTCTCAGCATTATTAGCATCTGTACAGCCGGTGCAGTAGTGGCTGCAGAATAACACAGCCTCTGTCAAGAGGTCTGGACCTTTATGGCACAGGAGGTAGTGTGTGTACCTGGTGACTGAAGGGGGAAAGGGCCCAACGCTGACCGTTTAACTGCTATGCTACTACTACTACAGTACTACTAGTTGATAATGTAACTATACATGGTACATCCCATCTGTGTATCACTGCTGTATACAGTATATACAGCCCTCAGAAATACACCCCCCCACCTCTCTTGTCCTCATGTCGTGAGTTTAGGTTGATCTTTCTCTCTCTCTCTTTCGCTCTTTCTTTCTCTCTGCACTAGCTCTGGGCCTCCCTGGGGATATGTTAAATTAGAGCTCTCTGAGGTTAAGTGTTTTTACTATTTTGAAGTGTTTTCATAAACTTTATATTAGCAACTTTTCCTTGCCGCCCCTCTCCGGGTTTAATCACCATGACAACCATGCCAGCCAGTGGACTAGGAATAGCCAATTAGATTGTTGCTTTGGTTGACATGGATACAAACACAGCCCAGAGCACCTGGGTTTGGTATTTGTCACCAGTGTTGTAGTACTCGAGTCCAGGACTCAGACTTATCTTGACTCGACCAGTTGTGACTGTTGTCAGAAATCAATCTCTTTTGGTTAATTCAACATACTAACTACAACAGCAAATGTTAGATAGCTGTATTATCTATTTAGCCTTACAAATGTGTGTAACAGACGTTCAGTGAAGACAAGGCTGGTCTCTGCACCATTGTAACAGATGTGATCGTGTGTGTGTGTGCGTGCGTGCGTGTGTGTGTGTGGTGTGTGGTGTGTTCCCAGGTATATGTCCGGTGTTGGCCCCTGTGCCACCTATTCTCCCCTGTTCCTCTGCAGGCAAATACCTGTGATTATTATGGGATAGTGCAGGAGCTTATCAGAAGCCCAGCTCTCACTCCTCACCCATACCTCGCATCTATACACACTCTGAAAGTATATCCTACAATCCACACTTAGGGTCTTAGGAAAGGCTGAGTATGTGGGGAATATTACAGGAATATACGTTTTTCTTTTCAATCGCTTTGGGGCAATTTTCACAAGTATGTGGTACATTTTCACAACTCTTAGTACAACACTCAAAACAGATCATCAAAAAGGCAAATTTTCAACTGACTAAGTACAACACATGTCATGTCATATCCTGACCATAGAGAGCCTTTATTTTCTATGGTGGAGTAGGTCGGGGCGTGACTGGGGGGTGTTCTAGTTTATTATTTCTATGTGGGGTTCTAGGTTTAATTTTCTATGTTGGTGATTTGTATGATTCCCAATTAGAGGCAGCTGGTAATCGTTGTCTCNATGTGGGGTTCTAGGTTTAATTTTCTATGTTGGTGATTTGTATGATTCCCAATTAGAGGCAGCTGGTAATCGTTGTCTCTAGTTGGGGATCATATTTAAGTAGTGTTTGTTCCCACCTGTGTTTGTGGGATAATGTATTTTGTGTTTTGAGTTAGTGCACGTAGCATCCCGTTAGTCACGGTTCGTTGTTAGTTTATTGTTTATTTGTTTTTGTTCTTTGCTAAGTTTCACTTCCTTCATTAAATTATGTGGAACTCAACATCCGCTGCGCCTGGGTCTTTCTCTACAAATGATTGTGACAGAATATCCCACCACACCAGGACCAAGCAGCGTGCCAAGGAGGAGAAGACATCCTGGACTTGGGAGGAAATTATGGCTGGAGACGAAAGCCTTCTGTGGAAGCTGACGCAGGGAGAGAAGGGAGGACAGAGACGACGCCGGGGTTCGTGGCCACAGAGTAAGCCCAAAAGACAGCCCAAAGTTTTTTGGGAGGGGGGGCACACAGGGTGGTCGGCGGAGTCGAGGTGTGAACCAGTGACAACATGGAAGGAGGTAGAGAGGTGGTCGGTCAACCCAGGGAGAGTGCCAGAGCCCGCCTGGGAGTCGATGGAACAGTGCGAGGAGGGATACCGGAGAATGGAGTTGGCGAGGAGTTTGCGGCAACGCAGGCATTTGGGAGGAGCGTGTTAACAGTCCGGTGCAATCTGTGCCGGTCCCACGCATCAGGCCTCCAGTGCGCCTCCCCAGTCCGGTACGTCCTGTGCTAGCTCCTCGCACTCGCCATGCAAAGTGTGTCATCGAACGGGTACCTTTGATGCAGGCATTACGCACCAGGTCTCCGGTGCGCCTTCACAGCCCAGTACGTCCTGTTCCTTCTCCCCGCACTCGCCCTGAAGTGTGTGTCACCAGCCCGGTGGCACCTGTACCGGCCCCACGCATCAGGCCTTCAGTGCGCCTCCCCAGTCCAGTACGTCCTGTGCCTTCTCCCCCCACTCGCCCTGAAGTGCGTGTCACCAGTCCGGTGCCACCTGTACCGGCCCCACGCATCAGGCCTCCAGTGCGCCTCCCCAGTCCGGTACGTTCTGTGCCTGCTCCTCGCGCTTGCCCTGAGGTGCGTGTCACCAGTCCGGTACCACCAGTGCCGGCCCCACGCACCAGGCTTCCTGTGATGATCCCCAGTCCAGAGCTTCCGGCGACAGTTCCCAGTCCAGAGCTTCCGGCGACGTTTCACAGTCCGGAACCTCCGGCGACGTTTCACAGTCCGGAACCTCCAACGACGTTTCACAGTCCGGAGCTTCCGGCGACATTTCACAGTCCGGAACCTCCGGCGACGTTTCACGGTCCGGAACCTCCGGCGACGGTCCACGGTCCGGAACCTCCTGAGACGGTCCACGGTCCGGAACCTCCTGAGACGGTCCACGGTCCGGAACCTCCTGAGACGGTCCACGGTCCGGAACCTCCTGCGACGGTCCACGGTCCGGAACCTCCTGAGACGGTCCACGGTCCGGAACCTCCTGAGACGGTCCACGGTCCGGAACCTCATGAGACGGTCCACGGTCCGGAACCTCATGAGACGGTCCACGGTCCGGAACCTCCTGAGACGGTCCACGGTCCGGAATCTCCTGCGACGGTTCACTGTCCGGAACCTCCTGCGACGGTTCACTGTCCGGAACCTCCTGCGACAGTCCACGGTCCGGAACCTCCAGCTCCAGGGCAGGAGCCTTCCTCTGCACCGATACCCAGTCCGAGCACGGCATCCAGTCCAGCTCCAAGGCAGGAGTCTTTCTTTGCGCCGATGTCCAGTCCAAACAAGGCGTCCAGTCCAGCTCCATGGCAGGAGCCCTCCTCTGCGCCGATGCCCAGTCCAGACACGGCGTTCAGTCCCGCTCCATGGCAGGAGTCTTCCTCTGCACCTATGTCCAGGCCAGGGCCGGTGTCCAGTCCCGCTCCATGGCAGGAGCCTTCCTCGGCATCTAGGTCCAGTCCAGGCATAGTGTTCAGCCTGGGTCCATGGCTGGATCCGCAGGATGAGCGGGTTCTTCGGCCCGCACCAGAGCCGCCTCCGATGCTGGCGGATCCGCGGGATGAGCGGGTCCTTTGTCCCGCACCAGAGCCGCCACCAACACTAGACACCCCCCCTAACCCTCCCTTTTGGTTTCAGGTTTTGCGGCCGGAGTCCGCACCTTTGGGGGCGGTACTGTCACGTCCTGACCATAGAGAGCCTTAATTTTCTATGGTGGAGTAGGTCAGGGCGTGACTGGGGGGTGTCCTAGTTTATTATTTCTATGTGGGGTTCTAGGTTTAATTTTCTATGTTGGTGATTTGTATGATTCCCAATTAGAGGCAGCTGGTAATCGTTGTCTCTAGTTGGGGATCATATATTTAAGTAGTGTTTGTTCCCACCTGTGTTTGTGGGATAATGTATTTTGTGTTTTGAGTTAGTGCACGTAGCATCCCGTTAGTCACGGTTTGTTGTTAGTTTATTGTTTATTTGTTTTTGTTCTTTGCTAAGTTTCACTTCATTCATTAAATTATGTGGAACTCAACAACTGCTGTGCCTTGGTCCTTCTCGACAAACGATTGTGACAACACACAATCATACAGTCACTTTTCCACTAAACTGAATCAGTGTTTCAACTATAAATACATGTTTCACATTGCAATACATGTTCATATGAAGTCATTTCCTTTCACAATGCAATGCTCACAAACATTTTTATATGATTCTCTTCTAATATGTTAAAATACATTTTACAATTACTTAATATGATTGTTGTTAATTGATAATCACTTAACCATTTGGTAAACCTTAAACTCTACTATAGATTTTGAGAACTACATAATGAAGATCTATGTCTATAAAGTAGAAACATATAAAGTATGATATATACTGTAATGAACTATTATGATGACTAATATGATTAAAAACATTCTGATTGACAAGATCAGAGATGTACTGTAGGTAACAAATGCATCCTTTATATGTCTCCAAAATTAAGTTGGGGGGGTCACACTGCTTTACTTTTGCATTGGCCAATACAGTACTGTAATACCGTAATGTACGCCATTTCTGTAGCAGACGCTTTTATCCAAGGTGATAACAGTGAGACTAGTCTAAACATTTTCTTATTGACCCCAGTTGTCAGAAGGTGGGTGTAGCTGGTGCATGAAGTCAGGCGCAGGAGAGCAGAATGAGTGAGAAACTTACTTTACTCAAAATAAAGGTACAAGGTAACAATACACTTGACCAACAATAAACGGTAATCAATTGCGCATGGGTGAAAACAGCACCCGTCGAAAACCAACCATAACGTACCGAATGAACATAGAAACAATCACGCACAAAAACATAGGGGAAACAGAGGGTTAAATACATGAACATGTAATTGGGGAATGAAACCAGGTATGTAGAAAACAAAGACAAAACAAATGGAAAATGAAAAGTGGATCAGCGATGGCTAGAAGACCGGTGATGTCGACCGCCGTACGCCACCCGAACAAGGAGAGGGACCAACTTCGGCGGAAGTCGTGATACCAGTGGGAATTGAACCCACAACTCTAGTGTTGCTAGTGCCATGCTTTTACGAACTGCCCCACGTACAGGAACACTATAACACATAAGTATAATACAATACTGTAAAATACAATACGTGATTACAATACAGCTGAAAGATGTATGATTGCCATCTCCATGAGTGTACCACCCTCCATCAGGCCATGGATGAGGCATGCAATGATTTCAATCCAGGCTTATGTCAGGCTTGGATTGGCCATGCCAAATGGTTTTCCCCAGGTGCATGAACAATGAGGATATTTACTGCGATTTTGATGGAAACCTATGGCCAAATGCTCAAGACAGGCTTGATGCAAACTAGTGCCTGCTAAAAATTGTTTATCTCATTTCTTTCACTTGATTACATTGTGAAAGCTGTCTTCAATGATCACACCTTTGATCACACGTGATAGAAATCTGATGTTCAATCCATTTTAATGGGTAGTGCAAGTGTATTGCCTAATGTGAAAACAGTGTAACTACAGTACAACAGTGTAATTACAGTACAAAATGGCAGTACTGTAAATTACTACATTCACATGGCAATTTTGAAACGTGCATGTTTTGCTATTAGATTAACTGGTTGTTAAAATAACTAAATTGAGAAGATATCATTATGTTGGGTTTTGGTGATTAAAACAATTTTTTGGACCAATGGTTGTGTTGGTCGTGTTGTGAAAGACAAAATAAATGCACAATAAAAACTTGTGAATATGAGACTTGCTGTGTTGCAAATCAAATCAAATGTTATTAGTCATATGCGCCGAATACAACAGGTGTATAGTGAAATGCTTACTTACGAGCCCCTAACCAACAATGCAGTTTCAAAAAATACGAATAAGAGATAAAAGTAACAAGTAATTAGGAGTGAAATAACAATAGCTATACAGGGGGTACCGGTACAGAGTCAATGTGTGAGTGCACCGGTTTGTTGAGGTAATATGTACACGTAGGTAGAGTTATAAAATTGACTATACAAGTGTTACCAGTTTGGCGTTTTGTACTAAGAGTTTTGACAATTCTCCACATCCTTGTGAAAATATCAACAAAACGATTGAAAAAAAAAACTGTACTTCACCGTAGAGAGAGAGAAAGCCAGAGCGAGAGAGAGAGAGAAGAGGAATGCTGAAGGGGTTAAAAGGAAAGAAATTAGATCTCTAGTTGGAATGAAGAATCCAGGTACAGGAACTCCGTAATAGTTCGGGAGCATGTAGAAACTGGAACATCAGAGCACTACTCCTTATAGTGTGTGTGTGTGTGTGTGTGTGTGTGTGTGTGTGTGTGTGCATAAACTTTGATTTTGATTTGATTGGAAAAGTGATCTATCAAAGGAGTTGTCTAAAGTAGTGAACTATCAACCAAGGAGTTAACTAATGTTGTAACCTATCGACAAATGAGAAACCCTGTAACACCCAGGCTAACCTTAGAGCACAGTGGATGAAAACGGTGTGGTGGTAGATTTATCAGCAGTTTGATTTACCTATTATCACATAACTACAGACTGATGGTCTGACTGTGCCCTGGGAAGGCAGGCACACACACGCATTCCATCCCGCGTTGTGGTGTGTGTGTGTGTGCCAACCTGCAGTATAATGACCAGTAAGATTACGTTACTGGGGACGACTATGTTGTCAGGTGGGAGAATTGTGGGCGGTAGGATTTGTGACCCATCACCATGGTAACGGCTCATGGTGACCTTTGGGACAATGGCGGACAGGGTCGTAAAGAGGGCCACAGAGCAGGGAGAGTGATGTGTGTGTGTGTGTGTGTGTGTGTGTGTGTGTGTGTGTGTGTGTGTGTGTGTGTGTGTGTGTGTGTGTGTGTGTGTGTGAGAGAGAGAGAGAGAGACGTCGGGGCTTTGTGATGGTGGGGATAGGGGGGGGGGCGTCTTGTTAGACTATGTGTTGAGGGGGGGAGGTGTGGGCGTGTGTGTGTGTGTGTGTGTGTGTGTGTGTGTGTGTGTGTGTGTGTGTGTGTGTGTGTGTGTGTGTGTGTGTGTGTGTGTGTGTGTGTGAGAGAGAGAGAGAGAGAGAGAGACAGTTATGACCAGTGGTGTGCGTTTTCCCACCATGAGGAGGGCTGTGGTCAATGCCTACAGACGCATACTGGAAGGTCTATTCTGGCCCTATTCTTCTTAATGATTTGTAATGATATGGATTTAAGTGCAGAGAAAACTATCCTCTCTGTCCTCTTTCTCCTACCAGCTCTCCCCTTAGTCTCCTATACAGAAACAATAATATGTGAAAAGTCAATAGACAAAAGGAAAGACAGGCGGCACGCCACTGTCCTGTGTCAGCAACATGGGCAGAAAACAAGAATAATGCCAACCTGGTTTCAGAGCATTTCATATTATTCTTTGCGTATATCCAAGACAGTCCATTTAGTAATTTAAGTTTTGTATCTTATGGTATGTATTAATTTGTGGATGTAGATCACCCATTTCGTACGATATGTTACGAATTGTAATTCATATATTATATGTTACGAATTTGCAAAACATAAGATATATTCCGAATTCTAGCTAGGTGGCTAACTTTAGCTAGCTGGTTAATGTTAGTTAAGCTAGTGGTTGGGGTTAAGTTTAGGAGTTAGGTTAAAGGGTTAAGGGAAGGATTAGCTAAAACAGTTAAGGTTAGGGTTAAGATTAGGAGAAGGGTTAGGTAACATGCTAAGTAGTTTCAGAGTAGCTAAAAACTAGTAAGTAATTTAAAAGTAGCTAAAATGCTAAAGTTGTCCGCAATGAGATTTCAACTCACAACCTTTAGGTTGGCAATACGTTCGCATTATGCACCTACCCATCCACCCCGACCAAACAGCCTACTTTAGTTTTTGCCTTAAGTAACCATCTGTCTCATGCAACCATACCAAGCGTAACATATCATATTAATTTGTGTGTCCCGGATTTACGTATATTGTGTTACGTCTAGTCTATAAGACCAGGCTGGTCCTACCGCCTATATGTTTCCTTCTATCTGTAAGGAGCCTAGTTGCCATTGATAATGATAAAAACCGAGCACCTGTAAGCCCCATTCACTAGTACTCACACAGAGACAACTAGGCAAGGCTGTGACTTTGTTGGCATGTCCTTCTCTGGTCTGTTCTGGGTCAGGGTGGATCCACAAAGGCCTGAGAAAAGGATTTTGTGCTTCCGACCCTCTCCCTTTCTCTCCTTCTCTCTGCTATCTATCTACCTTTCTCCCATTCCCCACAACCCTCTATCTCCTGTCCTTTCCCCTCTCCTTCTCTCCTCTGAGTTGACTTTTACATGGAATCCTGAGACAATAGGATCCAGCTGTGAGGTTGTAAAATCTCTGGAACACCACTAATGCACCAGTGGAGGCCGCAGAGTGCAGTCTTATGACTTCAATTAGCCTGTCAGATGCTGATAAAGCTTGTTAAAAGAAGAGCAACAATGCAAATCATTCTGAATGGACTTTCAACCCCCTCACCACTCATAAACGCCTGGATAGAAAACATCCCATCCTCACGATTGCTGCGGGATCACCAGAGACGGACACACATTCACATGTACATAGACATTTATGCACACACACACACACACACACACACACACACACACACACACACACACANTCTCATTTTCACCTCTCTCCCACTCCATACAACCCTCTATCTCATTCCCCTTCTCTCTCTATTCTTCTCGCTCTCCTCTGAGTTGACTTTTACATGGAATCCTGAGACAATAGGATCCAGCTGTGAGGTTGTAAAGCTCTGGAACACCACTAAAGCACCAGTGGAGGTGGCAGAGTGCAGGCTTATGGCTTCAATCAGCCTGTCAGATGTGAACGAAGCTTGTTAAAAGAAGAGCAACTATGCAAATCATTCTTAGTGGCCCTTCAGCCCCCTCACCACTCGTAAGCGCCCGGATAGAAAACATCCCATCCTCACGATTGCTGCGGGATCACTGGGGACAAACACACACTCACACGTACAAAGGCATGCACGCACACAAAAACACACACACACACACACACACACACACTCACAATCCCTCTGGAAGCACTCGGAACAGAAACACTTAAGGAATCAGACTGCCAAAGTTGAGGAATCTTCACATGGACCTCTTCTGTTTCTAGTTTATAACACTCTCTCCCCTCCTTGGCTGGACTCCACTCAAAGTCATTAATATACACACACCCTTATGCAGGCATGCATTCACACACACACGTATGCACACACTCACACATCCCATCCACTTAGTGTCACTAATGACCTGACCCCATTAATAACCACAGTCTTACTATTTGATTTTGAGGAATATAAACTGTGAGAAATCTAAACAGCCCAAATGGATCTCATTGACAAATGCTGAAAGCCTCCATCCATCATGACTAAGATCCTCTATTCCCTATGTTGAAAATGTATCCTCTGGACCTGATTATGTGCCAGGCACTGCTGTAAAAGGGGTTTGAACAGTATGTGTGTGTACAGTACATGGAGTGAGAAAACAGTTTTTCACACAGCAGGATCACAACCACAGACACATAGCTGAGATCTGTCTATCTTTCTGTAGGGCTAGTATCTTTTTGAGTGATTTATATCTTTGTGGGATTACTCTCCAGTATCTTATGCAGGGTGGATATTTTGCTATATCAGCCACAAATTTGCCACAAGATATGTTTTTCTGACAACATTGAATGAACTGTAAATCAACTGTCATCTGGATGAACTTGCTGCCTTGCTCGTACAGCATCCAGACCTAGAGTGAGAAGGTACTTCTGCTGGAACCTCCGTACTGGACAGAACCAGTGGGGCTGAGAGTGGAGTAAAGGAGGAGAGGCCTCTGGGAGTGTTCACATGGGGCCAGGCCAGGCAGAGGTATAAACACCTACACACATAAACACACACAGGGGAGCTGAGAGATGTGTGTGTGTGGAAACACTGTAAGATTTACTATTGACACACACATATAAAACTATCAGTCATCTCACACATTCAGCTACAGCAAAAACTACAGGCAAAAATAAAATTATCATTGATTAGAGGAGAGGAGAGTGATTTAGTGCCTCGCCTACTGAGGCCAGTTAACCCCGCGATTCTGGGTCTGGGAACCCAATTTGTCCATCAAGAATGAAATATGGGTCCGTGCTGTGCCGGGTTGTGTGTGGGTGCGTGCGCATGTTTGTGTGTGAAGGGTTCAGCTACAGAACAAGTGAGTTTGATTTTCTCTCTCTCTCTCTCAAAGTGGTGTCCAGATTGGCGTCTATTCAGCATTGAACCCTGCCCTGTAGTGGCCGAACAGTGACAGACAGGAAACAGGAAGTTCCCAGTAGCCTCCTGTCATCACACAGACACAGCAGATTAGTTCCCAGGGCCAGGCCTGTTGATACCACCCAGAAACCCCGCTATACTATTTCTCCTCAGAATTCTGCTGACTCACAGCTACCATAAAAACCCAGCTAACACTTCACTGTAGCTAATCCTTTGCTGTACACTACACTCTCATTTCAAATCAAAGTTTATTGGTCGCATATACTGATTTGCAGATAGTATCACAAGTGCAGCGAAATGCTTATTTTTCTAGGTCCAACAGTGTCCAACAGTTCACACTGTATTTACCAAGTCATTATGTTGTGATTATTGGTATGTACTTAGATGATGGAGGTTAAGTTAGTAGCTACCTGCTCAGCCCCCCAGTGTTCGGTCTAGAGCGTGAAGTCATGAGCTCTGCTGGTCGACTGCTACGTAGCACCCTAGCAGTGCCAAAAGCTCTATTCTGCCCTAGAAAGCCTAATTACGATCTGCATTAAAAATATATACAATGGCAAGAAAAAGTATGTGAACCTGTTGGAATTACCTGGATTTCTGCATAAATTGGTGATCAAATTTGATCTGATCTTCATCTAAGTGACAACAATAGACAAACATAGTGTGCTTAAACTAATAACACACAAATTATAGTATTTTTCTTGTCTATATTGAATACATCATTTAAATATTCACAGTGTAGGTTGGAAAAAGTATGTGAACCCATAGGATAATGACTTCTCCAAAAGCTATTTGGAGTCAGGGGTCAGCTAACCTGGAGTCCAATCAATGAGACGAGATTGGAGATGTTGGTTAGAGCTGCCCTGCCCTATAAAAACACTCACACAATTTGAGTTTGCTATTCACAAAAGCATTACCTGATGTGAACCAGGCCTCGAACAAAAAAGATCTCAGAAGACCTAAGATTAAGAATGGTTGACTTGCATAAAGCTGGAAAGGGTTACAAAAGTATCTCTAAAAGCCTTGCTGTTCATCAGTCCACGGTAAGACAAATTGTCTATAAATGGAGAAAGTTCAGCACTGTTGCTACTCTCCCTAGGAGTGGCTGTCCTGAAAAGATGACTGCAAGAGCACAGAGCAGAATGCTCAATGAGGTTAAGAAGAATCCTAGAGTGTCAGCTAAAGACTTACAGAAATCTCTGGAACATGCTGACATCTCTGTTGACGAGTCTACGATACGTAAAACACTAAACAAGAATGGTGTTCATGGGAGGACACCACAGAAGACGACACTGCTGTCCAAAAAAAACATAGCTGCATGTCTGAAGTTAGCAAAAGCGCACCTGGATGTTCCACAGCGCTACTGGCAAAATACTTTGTAGACAGATGAAACTATAGTTGAGTTGTTTGGAAGGAACACTCAACACTATGTGTGGGGAAAAAAGGCACAGCACACCAACATCAAAACGTCATCACAGGTCGAGGGAGCATCATGGTTTGGAGCTGCTTTGCTGCCTCAGTCTGGACAGCTTGCTATCATCGACGGAAAAATGAATTCCCAAGTTTATCAAGACATTTTGCGGGAGAATGTTAGGCTATCTGTCCGCCAATTGAAGCTCAACAGAAGTTGGGTGATGCAACAGGACAACGACCCAAAACACAGAAGTAAATCAACAACAGAATGGCTTCAACAGAGGAAAATATGCCTTCTGGAGTGGCCCAGTCAGAGACCTGACCTCAACCGGATTGAGATGCTGTGGCATGACCTCAAGAGCAGTTCACACCAGACATCCCAAGAATATTGCTGAACTGAAACAGTTTTGTAAAGAGGAATGGCCCAAAATTCCTCCTAACAGTTGTGCAGGTCTTATCCGCAACTACAGAAAATGTTTGGTTGAGGTTATTGCTGCCAAAGGAGGGTCAACCAGTTATTGAATCCAAGGGTTCACATACTTTTCCCACCCTGCACTGTGAATGTTTACACGGTGTGTTCAATAAAGACATGAAAATGTATAATTGTTTGTGTGTTATTAGTTTAAGCAGACTGTGTTTGTCTATTGTTGTGACCTAGATGAAAATCAGATCAAATTTTAGGACCAGTTTATGCAGAAATCCAGGTATTTCCAAAGGTTTCACATACTTTTTCTTGCCACTGTATGTTATGGACGTTTTGGCCTCTAAAATGTGTTTATTATGAAGTTCGATCCCCACAGTGAATTATTATAAAGTTTGCTACAAATAGAGATATTTCATTAAATATTGATCCATTCTGACTACTACACAGGACCATGTGCTGACACAGACCAATCATGAGCTGGCAGGCTACGAGAAGGCTCACACCCTCATGCACACTCTTTGCACGTGCACCTAAGGGGGTGTGGTGTGCTATCCAGATGAGAGCACAGAGTCAACGAGCCGGTCAAGAGGAGATGGAGGGGCTGACCAATGTCTATGGGGATGACAGAGTGGAGAACATAGAATGGACATTGAGATAGAGGATTGAAATATCAATTTAGTATGCAATTATAATTTAATAAATGTTGAATTCCAAACTACATCGTATGTAAGATTTTTTTTTAATGATTACAAAATTATGCAGTTGCACAAATTATAAAGATAGTCTACAATCATATAAAAAAACATAATCGAGATAAATAATTGTATAATTTATATATTTTTTTTCTCATGCGGCAATTCAATCTAGCCTAACTGAGTTGTGATCGGTTGTTCTGATGGTAGCCCATTTACTTTTTATTTTCAGGTGGAAGGATCATGGTCATACGATATCTAGACTAGATTGAGTACTCGCACACTTACATTTGCACCAATTTGAGTTAGTTTTCACAAAGAGCGTCACCATGCCGGCATGTTCTGTATTTAACTGTACTAATCGTCTAATCTACATTTTCCGGTAAATCAGTCATAATTCTGATTATCATAGTTAATATTTGCTGTTCTTTTTGTTTTCCAATATTGACCTGGCTAGGTTCCATGTAATGCTTAGCTTCAAATTAACCTTCTGCTGCAAAGGTTTAGCAGCAGGCTAGCATCAGCTTCATAGACAATAAAACCAGGTTAACTCTCTCAGGCAGGGTGAAAATGACTACATTGACCATGATTCTTTGCTAGCTACGGCCACTTTTACCATGATCCTTAACAATGTTTTAGTGCCATTCAGCCCGATTCAGCAACATGGGGCGCTTCAAATTCAATTACTTCTGACTTCATGCGCCATCGAGAGTTTTCCATAGGAATACGTGGATGACGTCAGCGCTATTACTCTCTACTGGTTTTAATGTCTATGGCTCAACCAGGTCGCTCAAGATCCACTACAAAATTCCACGTCCGTCCAGGTCCCAGGACTTCGGGAGATGCATTCAAAGCCCGTCCCTAGGGGCAACGGTGAGCGCTATTACCATAAAGTAGGCCTGGGTTTTGCTAAGGCATTGTGGATGGGGATGGCAGATGGGCGTAAGTCGCAAGCTCCAGCTCTGAAGTTTGCGTGTTGAATCCCAGTGCTAGGCACTCGTTTTTTATTTTTTGTTTAACCCTATCCCAGACCTTAACCCTTAACTTAACCATTTGGAATGAATGCCTAAACTTACCATGGAGTTGTTTTTGTTTGAATCCTATCACAAACCTTGACCCTTAAAACTGCAATATGTAACTTTTTGGGCTACCCAACCAAATTCACATAGAAATGTGAGTTATAGATCTGTCTTCATTGAAAGCAAGTCTAAGAAGCGATAGATATGTTCTATGTGCACTAGATATGTTCTATGTGCATTATTCCTGTTCTTAAGTTTTGTTTTTGAGTCTTTTACTTTCGGTTTTGTACACCAGCTTCAAACAGCTGAAAATTCAATATGTTCACAGTGGTTTAGATGGTACAATGATTCTCTACACTTGCTTGTTCTGTCACAAACTGAAATTAGGCAAACTAAATTTTAGCAACCAGGAAATGGCAGAGCAATTTCTGCATATTGCACCTTTAATTTAATAATTTGCAATTAACGCCTAAACTTAGCCTTTGCAATTAGACGTTTATGGACAAACGTCAGATTCTGCAGTGAGTTGCTTGCATTTTTGACCAGTACAGCGATCGCACCACTAAGTATTGTTTGGCAGCACTCACAGACTCACTGCAGAATCTGACGTTTGTCCATAAATGTCTAATTTTGGGCCCCTTGAGCCATAGTATCTACAGTACCAGTCAAAAGTTTGGATACACCTACTCATTCAAGGACTTTTCTTTATTTTTACTATTTTCTACATTGTAGAATAATAGTGAAGACATACAAACTATGAAATAACACAAATGGAATCATGTAGTACACTGTAAAAAATATTGTGCCCCTTTTACTTTAAAAAATGTAGGTAACTATTTGCATCAGCCTTCTAAGTAAATCCAACAACGAGGATTATTTAAGTATAATATACTTCGCTTTTAGTGCATTACAAACTGAAATATATTAAGTGCGAACAACTAACAGGATCTCAAAAATTCCTTTCATTCAACTTAATTTTATCAGGTTCAGAACATTTTTTTTTTTTTACCTGCTTAAGTCCTTTAAGTCCCAGAACTAATGTTATAAGTTTGATATACTTAATGTAATCAGTTACAGAACTAATATTGTAAGTTTAATTTGCTGAATTTACTCAGTATTGTAATTGATATTCTATGTTTAATCTACAAATGTGTTTTGCTCAGTTACTTCTTGTACTCAGGTTAGTAAAATGTATTTAAATTGGGTTCCTACTACTCAAATATATACTCACAACCATACTTAAAAAGCTGATGCAAATAGTTACCTGAATATACTTGGAATAATTTACTAAAAAGTATTATTTCTATACAAGGGAATATGCAAAAAGAAACAACAGTGTTCAACTTCAAACTTCAACACCTTTATTTTGAATGAAGGTTTTCTTCAAACTTCAATCTCAAATTGCCCCTTAAACCCTACTCCTTGAGCATTTGTGGAGAGCTCATTATTTTGTAATCAGTAAGCATTCTGGGTATAACTCCACCTTGCCTCCTTAGGTAAAGTTACATCCAGATAGCTTGCACCTGACTACAAATAATTTCAGAAATCCACTAGTGCATATGAAGTAAGTTTTAAAACAAAGCTGTTTTTTTAAACAGGAATTGACAATGTCTCTTATGACCTCACCTGAAAAAGATCATCATGTAAACTGTAGCTCCTATACCACCTAGCAACTCAGCTTACTGAGTAGGGTTTAGACCACAGTTTGTGAGTGGCCCTTTGAAAATTCTCATAGATATCTTTAGATATCTCTGAAAACAAGTAACTTCATCTTTAGAGCTTGGACCCGTGGTGAGGTCCTGAGATCATCAAGTTCCAAGAATACTTTTTGTAACACCTCAAAGGTATATTTCAGTTCTTTGGGGTATAGATGAGCCATAGATGAGGCCCAAAAGCAACGTACATGACTGTGTAACACTAGGAATACCAGCCAGGACCTCTGCTCCTTCGATGCAGATCCCATGCTCTATATTCTGGTGCAGATCCCATGCTCTATATTCTGGTGCAGATCCCATTCTCTATATTCTGGTGCAGATCCCATGCTCTATATCTGGTGCAGATCTATGCTCTATATTCTGGTGCAGATCCCATGCTCCTATATTCTGGTGCAGATCCCATCTCTATATTCTGGTGCAGATCCCATGCTCTATATTCTGGTGCAGATCCCATGCTCTATATTCTGGTGCAGATCCCATGCTCTATATTCTGGTGCAGATCCTTCACAGTGAACACCTTCATCACATGCTGAACGAGGTCCTCTCGAATCATGGTGTCGTCAGCATCCTCAGTGAAAAATTAAGAAATAACAGACTAGGCTATTACATTAACTGGGCAATTTGAGGAGGGGTGGGAAACAAATGAAGATACCTCATTTAGAGATAAATAAGGATACAAAAATAAAAACCTTTACCTTGTATTCTGTGATAAGGTCCTCAACCCTCTCGCCGAGGTATATGATCAGTCCACGGATCACACTGTCTCTTCTTTCCTGGATGATGTCGCACTGTAATATGATGTTTTACAAATAATTGCATCTAATACCGGCAACTAAATACATACAGTATAACCTATATACTATTGTGAAGATGTTACTGTGCATACCCCGTACAGAACTTTAAAGATTTTCTGCATTCTAACCTTTACAACACCTCCTTTTGACTTAAACAAGTCCAATAGTTTTGGTGTAAATTCATCCAGCTTCTGGATAAAGGTGGACTCAAGAGAAATAGTTGTAATTCTTCTGAACTCTTCATTAATCTGAGTGAGAGAGAGTGAGAGAATTCTGAACAGATAAGGACAAAAGATGATCTGAGAGCCAGAATGCTTTTGGGAAACGCCTCCCAAAGCATGTGCAGAGTGAGAATGAATCTTTAATGCATATATAATTGTAGATGATGAATATTAGGTCAAGACAACACTAAATATTTTAATTAATAAAACGTTTTTTTACCTACATTGACTATTTTCATTAAGCCTTATTTTGTACCTGATTGGGCTCAAACAGGGCTGGCCATCTATCTTTGAAATCCTTCACAGGAAGGGCCTGAAAGACATCTTGTCTTCGATATGATAAGGTCTTTGTGTCACGCCCTGGCCTTAGTATTCTTTGTTTTCTTTATTATTTTAGTTAGGTCAGGGTGTGACATGGGGTATGTTTGTGTTTTTGTCTTGTCTTGGGTGGTTGTAGTGTCTAGGGGGATTTGTTAGAGTGTATGGGTTTGTGTTGAGTGAATGTTTCTAGGGAAGTCTATGGTTGAGTGAATGTGTCTAGGTATGTCTATGGTTGCCTGAGTGGTTCTCAATCAGAGACAGATGTTTTTCATTTGTCTCTGATTGGGAGCCATATTTAAGGCGGCCATAGGCATCATGTATTTGTGGGTAATTGTTTATGTTCTATGTTGCATGTGTGCACTAGTTCTTTCATAGCTTCACGGTAGTCTGTTTGTTGTTTCGTTTTCCTTCTTATAATAAAAAGAAGATGTCTTATTTTTCACACGCTGCGTTTTGGTCCTCTCTCTCTTCACAAGACGATCGTGACAGAATTACCCACCATAACGGGATCAAGCAGCGTGATCAGCGGCAACAGGAGCAACGCAAGGAGGAACGGCAATGGGAGCGTAATCTGGACTACACTACGTGGGAGGAGATCGACAGGTGGGCGATTGACCCAGGGCGAATGCCGGAGCCCGCCTGGGATTCTCTGGCGCAGTGCGAGGAGGGATACCGGCGAATGGAGGCAGCAAAACGACGCGGTAGGAAGCCTGTGAGTCAGCCCAAAACAATTATTGGGGGGGGGGCTTAAAGGGAGTGTGGCGAAGTCAGGTAGGAGACCTGCGCATACTCCCTGTACTTACCGTGGAGAGCGAGAGTACGGGCAGACACCGTGTTACGCAGTAGAGCGCATGGTGTCTCCTGTACGTGTTCATAGCCCGGTGCGGGTTATTCCACCTTCCCGCACTGGTAGGGCTAGATTGGGCATTGAGCCAGGTGCCATGAAGCCGGCTCAACGCGTCTGGTCTCCAGTGYGTCTCCTCGGGCCGGCATACATGGCACCAGCCTTACGCATGGTGTCCCCGGTTCGCCTACATAGCCCGGTGCGGGTTATTCCAYCTCCCCGCACTGGTCGGGCGACGGGGAGCATTCAACCAGGTAAGGTTGGGCAGGCTCGGTGCTCAAGGGAGCCAGTACGCCTGCACGGTCCGGTATTTCCGGCGCCACCTCCCCGCCCCAGCCCAGTACCACCAGTGCCTACACCACGCACCAGGCTTCCTGTGCGTCTCCAGAGCCCTGTTCCTCCTCCCCGCACTAGCCCTGAGGTGCGTGCCCTCAGCACGGTACCACCTGTGCCGGTACCACGCACCAGGACTATAGTGCGCTTTGAGAGCCCAGTGTGTCCTGTTGCTGCTCCCCGCACTAGCCTTGAGATGCGTGTCCCCAGCCCGGTACCACCAGTTCCGGCACCACGCACTAGGCCTAATGTGCGTTTCCAGGGTCCAGTATGCCCTGTTCCTGCTCCCCGCACTAGCCCTGAGATGCGTTTCCCCAGCCCGGTACCACTAGTTCCGGCACCACGCACCAGGCCTACAGTGCGCCTCAGCTGGCCAGAGCTGCCCGTCTGCCAAGCGCCATCTGGAAGCCATCCGTCTACCCAGCGCCATCTGAGCCATCCGTCTACCCAGCGCCATCTGAGCCATCCGTCTAACAAGCGCCATCTGAGCATCCGTCTGTTCCCAGAGCCATTAGAGCCGCCCGTCTGTCCCGAGCCGTCAGAGCCGTTTGTCAGTCAGGAGCCGTAAGCCGTTCGTCAGTCAGGATCTGCCAGAGCCGTTCGTCAGTCAGGATCTGCCAGAGCCGTTCGTCAGACAGGATCTGCCAGAGCCGCCAACCAGACAGGATCTGCCAGAGCCGCCAACCAGACAGGATCTGCCAGAGCCGCCAACCAGACAGGATCTGCCAGAGTCGCCCGCCGGCCATGAGCAGCCAGAGTCGCCGCCGGCCATGAGCAGCCAGAGTCGCCCGCCGGCCATGAGCAGCCAGAGTCCCGCCGGCCATGAGCAGCCAGAGTCGCCCCGCGGCCATGAGCAGCCAGAGTCGCCCGCGGCCATGAGCAGCCAGAGTCGCCCGCCGGCCATGAGCAGCCAGAGTCGCCCGCCGGCCATGAGCAGCCAGAGTCGCCGCCAGCCAGGATCTACCAGAGACACCGAGCGGATATTGACAATGCTGGAGTGGGGCACGTCCCGCACCCGAGCCGCCGCCATATAAGGCCACCCCGGACCCTCCCTTTATGTGTCAGGTTTTGCGGCCGGAGTCCGCACCTTTTGGGGGGGGTACTGTCACGCCCTGGCCTTAGTATTCTTTGTTTTCTTTATTATTTTAGTTAGGTCAGGGTGTGACATGGGGTATGTTTGTGTTTTTGTCTTGTCTTGGGTGGTTGTAGTGTCTAGGGGGATTTGTTAGAGTGTATGGGTTTGTGTTGAGTGAATGTTTCTAGGGAAGTCTATGGTTGAGTGAATGTGTCTAGGTATGTCTATGGTTGCCTGAGTGGTTCTCAATCAGAGACAGATGTTTTTTATTTGTCTCTGATTGGGAGCCATATTTAAGGCGGCCATAGGCATCATGTATTTGTGGGTAATTGTCTATGTTCTATGTTGCATGTGTGCACTAGTTCTTTCATAGCTTCACGTTCGTCTGTTTGTTTCGTTTTCCTTCTTATAATAAAAAGAAGATGTCTTATTTTTCACACGCTGCGTTTTGGTCCTCTCTCTCTTCACAAGACGATCGTGACACTTTGCCACATATTTTTACTTGAATGTAGCAAAACTGGAGATCTTACATTACATGTGCCGCCTGATCCCTACGGAATTAAGATAAAATCAATTCATTTTTTGTGTATACATAAGCTTTAACATATTATTACTTGTGTAACCTTTATTTAACTAGGCAAGTCAGTTAAGAACAAATTCTTATTTACAATGACAGCCTATGGGGGAACAGTGGGTTAACTGCCTTGTTGCTTGTTGGCAGAACAACAGATTTTTACCTTGTCAGCTTGGGGATTCGATCCAGCAACCTTTTGGTTACTGGCCCAACGCTCTAACAACTAGGCTACCTGCTGCCCACATATGCTATCTCAATCTAAAATAAGGAAGACACACATTGTCAATACCTGCCTGGGCGACAACGCATTGAGTAAGACACTAAGAGGGCCCTATGAAATTATTGTTATTTTTCCCCCAAATGCTGTTTTATTTTCTGGAATTCCATGTTAACTTTTTGTTGCCTAACGTGTTAAATCCATTTGGTTGATTTAAAATACAGTATATATCTAATACCTATTATTCACACTAATGTTGGGTTACTGTAATAAAAATATCCTGTGTATCCTGTCGATGGGGGACCTGTATTCTGTTTACATTTCTGGAATCCATAGGATTCCGTCTGAGTTTTCCGCATTGCGGAAATCATGGGGCCCTACAAGCCCTTATGCGAGTTACAATGAAAACACACAGACATTTGAATATGTTGAAATACCTTGTCAATGTATTCTGGAAAATATGGTATGTCCAGTACTCAGGAACGTCTGAATACGTGAATACCTATACCTAAAGAAGAGAAGTTGAATTAAAATCTATGACAATGTCAGGAAAATAACACTCAAAAGGCTTCAGCTTTAGCTAGCTAGCTTAAAAATGGAAATCCAAGCTGACTTGGAAGAGCTGCTTGTTATCTATCGTACTAGCCAGCCCAATTATTTCATTTAGCTAGTTTGGCTGTTAGATATTGACTAGATAACTAACGTAAACTCACTCACTTTTGTACATCGCCTTGGTCCGTACAATTGACCTTATTTTAGCGCCCCAAAAACGTGATAATTCCAGATCAACTGTACTGTCAATACCATTGTAAAGCACAATTTCTCCCCTTTCCAACAGAATCAATTACATGACCCCCACGCTGCACGTCTCTGCATGATTCAAGAAGGCAATGAGCCCCGTCGGGTCTTTTTAAAAATGGCGGGTGGGGAAGCGAAACTAATGCGTGATAGTGAGAAGGAGAGATGTTGTGTGGGAATTTTTTTTGTTGTTGTAATGTGTCATTACATACCTATTTGAAGGTTTGTGTCGAATTTGAATCTGATTTTTAGGGCGGTGCTAAAGTGATCTATAGAAGTAAAAAGCGGCTTTGAGAATGATGATCGCATGCAATGATGACGCAAAGAATGACTAGGTATCCCCCCCTTACCCCCGTCATTGTCCATTTCCTGTTTTTAAAGGATGAGAGAACTGCTACACCTGGTGGAGAGAGATTGTAAGACAGAAATAGTTGCTTTATGCGTGCTGTATGTTACGGCATGACACGTCACGATGTAACGGAGGGGTCAGTTTTTTCAACTTTTCTCCAATACTATAGAGCCATTACCATGTCGATCAACGCTTGAATAGAAATGTAGTTCACACCCCCGATTTTGAAGTCAACACAGTCGCTACAGTCCCATTAGTTTTCTTTGTAGCCTCGTTTGAATGTTGCGGTTACGCACATTTGTACGGAATGGGGTGAGTTTACGTTACTGCACAACGTCAACGTTTGCAGTGCTGCCTTGAACATGTTGTGACTACGTCATCAACAAGAAGGTTTTTGCAAGGACAGGTGTAGTTAGATAGCTAGGTGTAGTTAGCTAGCTAGCTAGCTACGTGTTGTTCCTATCTGTCTCATCCTGGGTAGCTTGCCTAGCAGGCAAACATTACCTTGCAGGGGCACATGTGTTGATCGGCTATGAAAAGCCAACTGACATTTACTCCTGAGGTGGTGACCTGTTGCACCCTCGACAACCACTGTGATTATTATTTGACCCTGCTGGTCATCTATGAACATTTGAACATCTTGGCCATGTTCTGTTATAATCTCCACCCGGCACAGCCAGAAGAGGACTGGCCACCCCTCATAGCCTGGTTCCTCTCTAGGTTTCTTCCTAGGTTCTGGCCTTTCTAGGGAGTTTTTCCTAGCCACCGTGCTTCTACACCTGCATTGCTTGCTGTTTGGGGTTTTAGGCTGGGTTTCTGTACAGCACTTTGTGACATCAGCTGATGTAAGAAGGGCTTTATAAATACATTTCATTGATTGATGTGTTCAGTTCTACTGTAATGTTTGCTGACGATGCCTTTTTTGGTAAGCTAGGTAGCTAATATGTTTCATAGCTATTTCGGTTAATATAAAACGTACACAAAAAATGACAAAAGTTATAAACAGCGCTGAGGCGAGTAAATGCACTGCTAACTTACTAGCTAGTAGCATGCCCACCACTAGCTAACTATACAGACATCATGGCCATTAACTAGCTAGCTTATCAACGTGCAAATATATAACGTACTCTGGCAATATAGCTAGCTAAAGGCTTTTCGATCAAGACGACGTCCTTTGAACTGTTCTAAGCACAACTGACGTTCAGAACTAGATCTAGCATGTCAGTCCAACACAATAATGATCATCTGAATATCATATTTTTAAGTTGTTAGTTGTTACTTAGAAATATTTGTTCAAATATAGCAGCATATTACCTTGGATTTTTATTTGCAAATGCCAGTCTTTTTCAACACAAATTAAGTACTATATTCAAAAATGTAAGTAAAACCAGAAACCTATTATTCTAAGTAAAAATCATTGATTTTCTTTTGCAATATTTACTAAGCCCGTGGGTCATTTTTTACAGTGTAACCAAAAAAGTGTTAAACATATTTTATATTTGACATTCTTCAAAGTAGCCACCCTTTGCCTTGATGACACTCTTGGCATTCTATGAACAAGCTTCATGTGGTAGTCACCTGGAATGCATTTCGATTAACAGGTGTGCCTTGTTAAAAGTTAATTTGTGGAATTGATTTCATTCTTAATGAATTTGAGCCAATCAGTTGTGTTGTGACAACGTAGAGGTGGTATATTGGTAAAAGCCCAAGTCCATATTATGGCAGGAACTGCTCAAATAAGCAAAGACAAATGACAGTCCATCATTACTTTAAGACATGAAGGTCAGTCAATGCTGAACATTTCAAGAACTTTGAAAGTTTCTTCAAGAGCAGTCAGAAAAAACCATGAAGCGGTATGATGAAACTGTCTCTCATGAGGACCGCCACAGGAAAGGAAGACCCAGAGTTACCTCTGCTGCAGAGGATAAGTTCATTAGAGTTACCAGCCTCAGAAATTGCAGCCTAAATAAATGCTTCACAGAGTTCAAGTAACAGACACATCTCAACATCAACTGTTCAGAGGAGACTGCGTGAATCAGGCCGAATTGCTGCAAAAAAACACCACTAAAGGTTACCAATAAGAAGAAGTGACTTGCTTGGGCCAAGGAACATGAGCAATGGACATTAGACCGGTGGAATCTGTCCTTTGGTCTGATGAGTCCAAATTTGAGATTTTTGGTTCCAACCTCCGTGTCTTTGTGAGACGCAGAATAGGTGAACGGATGATCTCCGCATGTGTGGTTCCCACCGTGAAGCATGGAGGAGGAGGAGGTGTGATATTGTGGGGGTGCTTTGCTGATGACACTGTCAGTGATTTATTTAGAATTCAAGGCACACAACCAGCATGACTACCACAGCATTCTGCAGTGATACGCCATCCCATCTGGTTTGCGTTTAGTGGGACTATCACTTGTTTTTCAACAGGACAATGACCTAAAACACCTCCAGGCTGTGTACGGGCTATTTGACCAAGAAGGAGAGTGATGGAGTGCTGCATCAGATGACCTGGCCTCCACAATCACCCAACCTCAACCCAATTGAGATGGTTTTGGATGAGTTGTACCGCAGAGTGAAGGAAAAGCAGTCAACAAGTGCTCAGCATATGTGGGAACACCTTCAAGACTGTTGGAAAAGCATTCCAGGTTAAGCTGGTTGAGAGAATGCCAAAATTGTGCAATGCTGTCATCAAGGCAAAGGGTGGCTACTTTGAAGAATTTCAAATATAAAATATATTTTGATTTATTTAACACTTTGTTTGGTTACTACATGATTCCATATGTGTTATTTCATAGTTTTGATGTCTTCACTGTTATTCTACAATGTAGAAAATAGTCAAAATAAAGAAAAACCCTTGAATGAGTAGGTGTGTCCAAACTTTCGACTGGTACTTTACTTCTCCCTGGCACTTAATTGATCTGTTAATGTCACTGATTTGCACTGCACCAGTACTGCACACACCTGGTCTATTAAAAAAAAAAAAAAAAAAAAATGTATTCAAGTTTTACAAAATGTACATCAATGTATGTACAAATATTTTACCATATCCCAACCATCCTCCCTCCCTCCATACAACACATCCACCCAACCCACCTAGTCCCTCCCCTACCTCTCCGCCCTTCCTCAGTGCACCCACCTTGATTCCCTCCCTCTCAACCACCCACCACCCACCCCCAACCCCCTTCCAACCACCCACACTGATCACACCTGGTTTATCAGGTCTAAATAAGTCACTGATTTGAGGAAAATAATACCGAATAGCCATTGTAGTCCCTTTCTGACTGAAGGTGTCCATCCTGGTCCCATTTTCAGATAAGCGATGTGCTCTATGTTTATGTTAGTCAGTTCACTCATCATATCTTTAGACAGTCTCGCCCCTAAGGCTTAAACGTGGCTGTTCCTTCCCACACTAACATGTACAGTAACTACAGGGTGATGTATAATAGAGCAATGCTTGGGATGAATGGAATATTTCTGCTGGTGTTAAAATTACTTATTTGTTTCTTAATAGTACCTCTGTGGTTTGAGGGACACATTAACAAAAGCAGCAGGAGAAAGTGAGAGAAAGAGACACACAGACACATGCGAGCACACACCACTGTAGGGCTCCTTACGGTACAGTGGGAGTATAGAGGAAGAGCTAGAGAAGACTCAGCAACACTTGGTCTGGCAAAGAAATATTTAACAAACACAAACATCCACCCACAATCACCCAGACAGAGATGGATAATCTGGAGTCATCCTGCTTCATCAACCTGTATTGCACACAGTCTGACTCCCCCCCCCCTCTCTCTTTCTTTCTTTCACTCTCTTTCTCTCCTCTCTCTCTCCCCTCTTTATCTCTCTCTCTCCTTTCCTCTCCCTCTCTCTCTCTCTCTCGCTCTCTCTCTCTCTATTTCTCTCTCTCAGGTCCTGACATGTCAGATGTAGGTCTTGGCGAGTGGGAGCCTGCTGAGAGACTTACGGCAGGATTCTGTAGTGATAAATAACACTAATGAGCTGAGGGGTTACAGAGGACAGCCCAGAGAGAGATGGAGAGAGGGAGAGGAGAAAAGACAGCTAGAGCTGTTCTCCTCTTTTCTCCTCCTCTCTTTACCTCTCCTCTCCCCTCTTCTCTTACATGTTCCACCTTGCTCCTTTACCTCCTCTCGCCTCCTATCCTCTCTGTTTCATACACACGCACGCACGCACGCTCGCACACACACAAACACACACACGCACACATCCTCGCTGCAGCAGCTGAGAGTAGCATGTGAATAGGACATGGGTGGTGTGTGTACATGAAGGTGTGAATGAGTGTGTGTTTATCTTGGCTCAACACAATNTAACACACACACAACACACACACACACACACACACACATCACACCACACAACAACAACACACACACAACACCACACACACAACACACACACACACAACACACACACACACAGCACCACACACACACACACTACACACACAACACACTCACACGCACACAGCACACCCCTAACGGCACGCACACACACACACAACACACCACGCAACACACACACACACACACCACCTAACGCACACACACACATACACACACCACGCACCACACTACGGGGTGGGGATTGCCAGGGACGTCACTATATGATATTATCATGATACGTAGGTGCCGATACAATATAGACTTTTTGCAGTCACTGAGTGTTCCTGTGTGTGTTGTGTGTTCTCTGTCCCTCAGTTAGACGGTCTGTCTGTGTGTCTGGGCAGTCACTGTGTGTTCCTGTGTGTGTTGTGTGTTCTCTGACCCTCAGTTAGACGGTCTGTCTGTGTGTCTGGGCAGTCACTGTGTGTCTGGGCAGTCACTGTGTGTTCCTGTGTGTGTTGTTTCTTCTCTGTCCCTCAGTTAGACGGTCTGTCTGTGTGTCTGGGCAGTCACTGTGTGTTCCTGTGTGTGTTGTGTGTTCTCTGTCCTTCAGTTAGACGGTCTGTCTGTGTGTCTGGGCAGTCACTGTGTGTCTGGGCAGTCACTGTGTGTTCCAGTGTGTGTTGTGTGTTCTCTGTCCTTCAGTTAGACGGTCTGTCTGTGTGTCTGGGCAGTGAGAGGGTTTGGTAAAGAGTTGGCACAACTCTGGCTCGTAATTACAAGCTGTAGATTGTATTAGACTTTTAAGTTAAAACAGGACGTCCGCATATGAAGTGGCTAAGTTGAGCGTAAAAATGATCATTTGAAACAGGTCCTATATACTCGATTTAAAGTTATTTGGCATCTTTAGTTGTGAAGGATACAAACCTACATGATCCAACTACAGGCTAATGATGATTTGAGAAAGTCACACAAAAATAACATCTTGCTCTGTGTTCCTTTGCCTCAGGCTGCACACGCTGGTTTCTCTCATCAAGTGATCCTATTTTCACCCMTCAGACTATTCTCAATTTAATCCTGTCTTTACTAATATGTCAACATGAGTTTAGATTTAGAATGGCCCGTTATCAAATGGAACAGGAACAGAGGCAGGGGGGTAAAAGACCTGTAATCAGTATACACTGAGAAAGCAAATGGAGACCACTTTCCCTACGGTTTTTCAACCAGGTAGGCTTCTCAAGGTTTAATAACACAATACGTGTTTAATATCAGCTGCTGAGAAATACAGAGTAGCAGCTGGGATCCTCCATTTATTAGTGACAACTGTTAACACTCTGCTTTCACACGGGATCACATACAGAAATGTCTGGGCTTCTAAGAACACTTAGTGTGTGTGTGTTCTAAGAACACTTAGTGTGTGTGTGTTCTAAGAACACTTAGTGTGTGTGTGTGTTCTAAGAATGTCCAATAGTTCCAGAGCGGTTTGGGCTCAGGTGTGAGGCTGTGAGGCTACTAAGTTTCCTCTTTGTTGTTATAACACATTAATTCAATGAAAGACCAGCGCAGAGACCAAGGATGAAAAACAGTTCTGTGTAACACGATAAATGTTGTGACAATGATGTGTAGGGTGAGGAAAGGGCACCCTCAGAATTTAAATAAATATCTTGGCTTTTTTTTAGGATAACATATTAAATGGACTACTGAAAGGCTTATAATAAAAGCCCGGCTCACAACTGTTGACCATCTGTAGTCTGTGTGGAATCGCACAATCTGTAGACTATTTTATTGAGGAAAAATGTGCCAAACTGTCTGGAGTTGACAGGCATGACTTTCACACCACGGTACGGCTGTTGCAAAGCTTCGCGTGAATACGACATTTAAAAAAAAAAAAAAATTATTATAAAAAAATATTGATGATTAAAACTCATAAAAACGTGTTGACAGGAGAAATTGATTGGCTCGCCACCTCCCAAACCAAAAACTCAGCCAATCCGAACCCGCAGTTACTAAATCACTACTTTCCCCACACACCACTATCTCTCTCACAGTTTCACTTCCTCATCTTCAATCAGCTAAATACATTATCCCCTCAGTCTCATCCTAACAGTACAGTAACATGACTTAAACATCAAAAGATAAGTACATGGCTGAAACATCCTAACAGATACAGTACATGACTGAACTCCTAACAGATACAGTAATGGCTGAAACATCCCTAACAGATACAGTACATGACTGAAACATCCTAACAGATACGTACATGACTGAAACATCTAACAGATACAGTATGACTGAAACAGTCTAAGATACGATGACAACATCCTAACAGTCAGTCATGACTGAAACATCCTACAGATCAGTACATGACTGAAACATCCTAACAGATACAGTACATGACTGAAACATCTAAACATAACAGTACATGATGAACATCCTAACAGATACGGTACTGACTGAACACATCTAACATACAGTACATGATGAAACATCCTAACAATACAGTACATGCTGAAACATCCTAACAGAATACAGTACAGACTGAACATCCAACAGATACAGTACATGACTGAAAACATTCCTAATCAGATGTTTGCCTGGTTTCAGATCTGTGTGTGCTGTCCTGACTCAATCTCACGGTCATTGTCAACGTTGTGACAAGATAAACACAAACAGATGCTAGGGAACCAGGCCTTAAAACAAAATGGCATGTAAAACCTGACATAGATGAGGTATTAAAACCTGACAGAGCCAGAGGCTGCTAGATGAGGTATTAAAACCTGACAGGGCCGTGCTAGATGAGGTATTATAACCTGACTGATCACAGAGGCCTGCTAGATGAGGTATTACCTGAAGAGCCAAGGACCTGCTAGATGAGGTATTAAACCTGCCAGAGGCCTGCTAGATGAGTTATTTAAAACCTGACAGAGCCAGAGGCCTGCTAGATGAGGTATTTAAAACCTGACAGAGCCAGAGCCTGCTAGATGAGGTATTACTAACCTGACAGAGCCAGAGCCTGCTAGATTAGGTATTTAAACCTGACAGAGGCTGCTAGATGAGGTAAAACCTGACAGAGCCAGAGGCCTGCTAGATGAGGTAATTATACCTGACAGAGCTGCGTAGATGAGTATTATTAACCTGACAGAGCAGGGCTGCCTAGATGAGGTATAAAACCTGACGAGGGCCTGCTAGATGAGGTATTATAACCTGACAGAGGCCTGCTAGAAGAGTGAGAGAGTTATTTTAAAACCTGACAGAGGCCTGCTAGATGAGGTATTAAAACTGACAGAAGTAGGCCTGCTAGATGAGGTATTAAAACCTGACAGAGGAGGCCTGCTAGATGAGGTATTAACCTGACAGAGAGGCCTGCTAGATTGAGGTATTAAAACCATGACGTAGGCCTGCTAGATGAGGTATTAAAACCTGACAGAAGCAGATGGCCTGCTAGATGAGGTATTATATACACCTGACAGAGGCCGCTAGATGAGGTATTACCTGGGAGGCCCTGTAAAGATGTAGATTAAAACCTGACAGAAGCAGAGGGCCTGCTAGAATGAGGTATTATAAACCTACAGAGGCCTGCTAGATGAGGTATTTAAACTGAACGGAGAGGCTGTACATACAGAGGAAGACAGATGTTATGCATCAGCTTGGGCATGACGACAGACTCATCAATTCCTCACAAGATAAGTCTTAAGAGACATGATTGCATGTGTTCTTCTTAAGAGTTTACAGCTTACTACAGATCGCTCCCCCACAATAGAAATAATATTGACATAAAAAACACTTCCTGGAATAGCTGACCTTGCTTCTGACCATGTTGTCTTACTGGAATTGGTTTAGGGACGTTGGTGTTGAACCACGGTCCTTAGCAGCTTGTTAAGCACCAGAACTATAGCTGCGTCCCAAAAAGGCACCCTATTTCCTACGTACGGCACTACTTTTGACATAGCCCTATAGGCGGCCCTGGTTCTAAAGTAGGTGCACTATGAAGGGAATAGGGTGCCATTTGGAGGCCAGCTAGTGGTTCTGGTCTCTGCCATCCTCCAAGCTTTTAGATGGGTTCAACAGGAAATGACGG
>NC_036851.1:24688662-24694110 GCF_002910315.2 Salvelinus sp. IW2-2015
CCAAGGCTTTCTAAGTGTTCTTAGAACACACACACCACTAAGTGTTCTTAGAACACACGCACACACTAAGTTTTTAGACAACACGCACCACACTAAGTGTTCTTAGAACACACACCATCACACACTAATGTTCTTAGAACACACGCACACACTAAGTGTTCTTAGAACACACACACACACTAAGTGTTCTTAGAACACACGCACACACTAAGTGTTCTTAGAACACACACACACACTAAGTGTTCTTAGAACACACACACACACTAAGTGTTCTCTAGACACACACAATCAGACCACACACTAAGTGTTCTTAGAACACACACACACTAAGTGTTCTTAGAACACACACACACTAAGTGCATTATCCTCCTTGACCTGGTTCTGGGAGCTAGACCCGTCTCTGAGAGAAGCAGCGCTACGTGGGAGAGCGGGAGAGGAAGGCCTGTGAAGGGAAGACGAGACGTCATCCCAACTACTAATTACCTCACAGTGACTGGCTCTCCTCTCTGCCGTACCCAGGGCTCTCTGAAAGGAACAGCAGAGTGCCCGGGTCCCAAATGGCACCCTATTCCTTAAATAGTGCACTACTTTTGACCAGAGCCTATAGGGTAGTGCACTATGTAGGGAATAGGGTGCCATTTGAGACTCCCCGGCCCTGAGGTTCTATCACACTGAGAGAGACAACTCAGAGAGAGAGAGAGAGAGAGGGCCTCAGAGGAAACACAAGAACACAGAGTCCATGGTGCGCCTAAAATACCAGCCATAATGCACAGACTGACAGACTGACGAACTGACAGACTGACAGACTGACATAAAGAAAGACAGACTGACTGACGAACTGACAGACTGACAGACTGACTGAAAGACTGACATAAAGACAGACAGACATACAGACACACACACACACACACACACATATCCCCACACACACAATTTCCACACACTCATTCATGTAAAAGACACAGCAGTGTCTTAACATTGACAGGCAGTATCGTGCCAGGCCCTCCAGACTCCTGATGCTCTGATCTACACCCCAGGATAAAACCATTATGGAAATTCAACATGACTCATTCCCCTCACAACACATCATCACATCTTAAACATCTTTGGCCTCAGAGACTACTCCCTCATCTTCTCTACGTTGCAGAGTATTGTAGCTGACAAATGGACGTGTAGAGATGGGAAGTAAAGCCTCCATTTATTACCGTTACGAGTCAGAGGAGAGGAAACAGGAGGGAAGGAGAGGAGGAGGGAAGAAGAGAAGGAGGGAAGGAGAGGAGGAGGGGAGTAGAGAAGGAGGGAAGGAGCAAGGAGGAGGAAGGGGAAGGAGAGGAGAGGAAGGAGAGAAGAGGGAAGGGGAGAGGAGGGAAGGGAGAGGAGGAAGAGGCGGGAAGGGAGAGAGAGGGAAGGAGAGGAGGAGGAGGAGAGGAGAGGAGGAGGAAGGAGAGAAGAGAAGAGAGGAGAGGAAGGAGAGGAGGAGAAGGAAGGGAGGAGGGAAGGAGGGAGGAGAAGGAGGAGGGAAGGAGGAAGGAGAGGAGGAGGGACGAAGGCAGAGGGGAAGGAGGGAAGGAGAGGAGGAGGAAAGAGAGGAGGAGAAGGAGAGGAGGAGGACATTTTGCAGTGGAGGTGTTAACACCTGAACACCCTGAGAGATGTCACCAGTCTCTCCCGGGCTCTGACATCACAAACACAGACGCAGATCCCAGAGGAAAACCTCACCCCAGTACTCCTACCAGGACAAGACAGCAGCCACGCCATCCACCCCCCCCGTCGTCATTTAAAATTACAAAGACAGCAAGGCAGCGCCCATCCCCCCCCCCCGCCCTCGTCGTTTAATTAACGAACAAGCCCCCCCCCAGTCAAGCAAGAGCAAGCACCATCCCACCCCCCCCCCGTCGTTAAAGTTTCCACAAGACAGCAAGAACACCATCCCACAACCCCCCCCCCCCCCCACGTCGTTAAGTTCCAAACAACACAGAACAGCCACCCCCCCCCCCCCCACCCCCCGCGTTTAAGTTACAACAAAGACCAGCAAGGCAACCCCATCCACCCCCCACCCCTCGTCCCGTTAAAGTGACACAAGACTGCAAGCACCCCATCCCCCACCCCCAGCCCCCCTCGTCGTTAAAGTTCACCAACAAGACAGCAGGCACCATCCCCCCCCATACCCACCCCTCGTCGTTAAAGTTCCAACAACATGTCGTTTAGCGATCCTAAAACTATTTCCACTTCTGATTGCCCATGCTGCTTCAGGCACCAGCATTCCCTACGTTCTGCCTTCAGCACCAGATCCCTCACTGTCTGCTCAGACCTTTTCATGGGTTCGACCATATCTCTACGATTTGCTCTTTCAGGCACCAGATCCCTCTACGTTGCTGCTTCCCACCAGGATTCCTCTACTGCTGGCTTAGCACCGATTCCTACTTTGGCTGCTTCAGGACCAGAAAATCCTCTTCTTTGCCTGCTTCAGGCAACCAGAGTTCCTCACTTGCTGCTTCACGCACCAGATTCCCTCTACGTTGCGTGCGTCAGCCACCAGATTCCTTCTACTTTGCTGCTTCAGCACCAGATTCTCTACTTTGTGCTTCGAACCATATTCCTCTACGTGCTGCTTCAGGCACCAGGTCTCTACTTTGCCTTCGGCCTTTCAGCCACCAGATTTCCATCTACGTTTGGCTGCTTCAGGTTACCAGATCCCTCTACTTTGCTGCCTGTCAGGTACACATCCCTCTTCTTTGCTGTTCAGCGCACAGTAGAGTCCTCTACTTTTGCTGCTTCAGGCCACCAGATCCTCTACGTTGCTGCACTTCACGGTACCAGATCCTCACTTCTGCGTGGTACCAGATCCCTCTTCTTTGCTGCTCAGGCAACCAGATTCCATCTCGTTGACGTATCTGGGGCTGACAAATCACCTGCTGTCTACGAACTACTGTCAACTGAGCAATATAACTCTTATTAAAACATGAATTATAAAACAACAGAAAATCTTTCACTCTATTGACATGAAGGAGTGGATTGACAACAAAAATCCCCCTGAGATCCTAAGGCCTGTCGACAGTCTCTGGTTTGTCTCTGTATCACCCACAGCAGTGTGAAAGCTGACCGCCCCTCCACACAGGAACGCCATGGCAGAGTCCGACCGCGTCGAGCACGTCAGAGAAGGACGTTCCCTAGAGTCCCGGCAGACGAAACGACACAAACACCTGCTGTCCCAGGGCAGCTTTACCCCCCCCGGCTTCTGGACAGGTAGTTTCTTCCTGCACCATTAAGAGCACAGCGTTACGAAGCCCTCAGCCCCACAGCCCTGGCTGAGTAACACCACGAGCCGAAACACACACAGAGAATAACGAGAACAACTCCGTCCAGTCAACAATCATAGTCTCCAACGATGAAGGGCCTCTCGAACAAGAGGGAGAGAGAGAGATGGGCTTGGTGATCCCGTTATGCCTGCCTTACCTGCCCATCCTCTTCCTCCTCCCTCCTCCTTCCTCCTCCTCCAGAACACTACTAGGTACTCCAAGCACAAGACCGACTTAACACACCAGGACAAAGAAGGACTGGAAAGTGGAGCGTACAAATCCAGAAAAGGCAGTTCTGCAGGCGGAGCAGAGAAGAAGAGGATAAAAATATGTTTAAAGAAAAGAGCACTTTGATCTCTCTGTCTATCAGGCCCTTCCTGAAATTCTCTGTCTTCAGGCCCTCTCCCTGAATCTCTCTGTCTCAGGGCCCTCTCTCTGAATATTCTTGTCTTCAGCCCTCTCCTTGAAATTCTCTGTCTTTCAGGGCCCTCTCCTGGAATCTCTCTGTCTTCAGGCCCTCTCCTGATCTCTCTGTCTTTCAGGCCCCTTCCTGAATATCTTCTGTTCTTCAGGCCCCTCTTGAATCTCTCCTGTCTTTCAGGCCCTCTCCTGAATATCTCTGTCTTCAGGCCTCTCTCCTGAATCTCTCTGTCTTCTCAGGCCCTCTCCTGATCTCTCTGTCGTTCAGGCCTATCCTGAATCTCTCTGTCTTCGCCCTCTCCTGAATCTCTCTGTCCTTCAGGACCTTTCCTGGGACTCTCTCTTTCAGGACTATCCTTGGGACTCTCTGTTTCCAGGCCCTTCCTGGGACTCTCTGTCCCAGGCCCGTCTTCCTGAAATCCCTCCCTCTGTTCTTCAGGCCCTTCCTGGGACTTCTCTGTCTCCCAGGGCCCCTCTCCCTGACTCCTCTGTCTTTGGCCCCCTCATCCCAGTGTGACTCTAATTCCAGCCCGTCCTGGTTTTGTCTCCGGTAATCTGGATTCTGTTAGTTCGGACTTTGTCTGGTTGATCTCTGGTCTTCAGGGCTTTGTCTTCTTAGCTTGATCTCTGTACTCAGTCATCCTCTGTCACGACGATCAAGGTCTGCGTCTGATACCCGCAGGAACAACGTGTGTCTCGATGACTAACCACTCTTCAACATACAGCTGTCAACTTCGTGGCGGTTGGCTGACTGATCATATGGGCACACACACGCTCACACCACCAACGGACACCACAGAGAGGACACACAGAGAGAGACGCTATGAAGAGATAGGCACAGAATGTGATACCCAGAATCATGGTCTGCAGAATATGGGCATGGGCTGTAGACTAAGGTACGATTTCCCCCTGGAGAGTATCTGTACTCAGTATTATGCCTTCTCAGTATCGTCTTACTGGCGGCTAAGTACATCTCCCGGATGCTGTGATGTCGCTGGGGTGCTTCAGCCCTCAGTACTCTCTCTGCTACACCAGGCTCCCTCCCGTCTTCCTTTTCTGGCGGAGGACGTAGCGTGTAACGTACGTGGTGCTAATGCACGTCTCCCGCACCCCTTCTCCTCTCTCTCTCTCTCGCTCCATGTGCTGGTCAATGAGCGTGTGGTGAACGACCCGGATGGACAGGCGGCGATATTAGTGGACAGCATATCCACTTCTCATGTTGGACACGAGCATTTAGAAGGGCGACTCTCTCCTGAATTCAATCCCTGTCCTGCAAAATAACCCTCAGTCTCGTCCTCGCTCAGGAGAGTTGACTTGGTCGTAATCATAGGTCCCGATAAGTCCAACAGAGGCTTCCTCGCTCCTATAGAGTCATGAGAATTGAGTAGAATAGACAATGGACCCACAGGGCGATAAACAGTGGTTTGAAGCACGATTAGTTATTGACTACAATACCACGGTAATGTTCTGATTCCAGATGACCTGTACTGATTAGGATGGTAGGTTACAAAGGAAAAATAAAATAGGTAGAAATAGTGATTGGGCCTGAATTGAATCTGAATTGAATCACATCGATATGGGTCTAAATCAGCATGCTCCTTGCAGTGTTTTGAAAGCTCACTGCCGGGTTGAATTTAAGAGAAACCACAAACTGAAACAACAAGCCAGATGGTAATTATATATTACACTTGAACAGAAAAATAATGCAGGCAGACGAATGACAAATTTA
>NC_036851.1:24694210-24702875 GCF_002910315.2 Salvelinus sp. IW2-2015
GACAGAAATTTTTTCTTGCAAATGTAAGACAGTGTTATAAACTTGGAAGTGTTTTTGAGGTAAAACAATCCTGATTTCTGATTTTCTCTAAGAAAAATGCATAACCTACAAAAATGTCCATGAATTATATAAATTCACATTACCTGTTGTTGCCGGATTATTTTCCTGCTGCGAGCAAACTGGCTCAAATGAGGATCCTACATCTGTACACATGCATGAACGCAACCATGCACATGTCACACACACACACACAACACACACCACACACACACACATCCACACACACACACACACACACACACACACACCACACACAGCACACACACACCACACACAGCACACACACACACACACCACACACACACACACATGTAGGAGTAGTACTCTGATGTTCCAGTTCTAACTAGGCTCCCAACTAATTGAAGTATTTTATGGAATTTTGGAATAAATTCCTTTACCTAAATTCTTCATTCCAACTACGCGATCTCATTTCTCTCTCTCTTTTAACCACCTTGAAGCATTCCTCTACCTTCTCTTACCCCTCCTCCCTCTCTCACTCAGCTCTCTTTTCTCTCTCCCTCTCTTTCTCTTCCCCTCTCTCCCTCCTTTCTCTTTCTCCTTCACCCCGCTCCCTCTCTCCCTCTCTCCTTCTCTCCCTTTCTTTCCTCTCTTTCTCTTCCCCTCTCTCTCTCTCTTTCTCTTCCCCTTCCCTCTCTCTTCGTCTCTCCTTTCTTTCTCTCTCCCTCCCTCTCTCTCTTCCCCTCTCTCCTCTCTTTCTCTCCCCTCTCCCTGTCTCCCTCTCTCTCTTTCTCTCCCTTTCTTTCTCTCCCCCTCTCTCACTCACTCTTCTTTCTCTCCTCTCGTTTCCTCTTCCCCTCTCTCCCTTCTCCCTCTCGTCCCCTCTTTCTCTTCCCCTCCTCTCCCTCTCCCTCTCTCTCTCTCTTTCTCTTCCCCTCTTCTCCCTTCTCCCTCTCTCTCTCCCTCTCTCTCCCTCTCTCTTCTCTACAGTAAGTAGATTCCTGTGAACCTGCCAGCACCGTATCCTTTTAACAACTGTCCCCACTACTAACCTTACCTCAGAACCCTACATTTTATCGTTGTGCCGTGTTCTGGCGTACTTTAGGATACACTAACAGTGTGTATGCTGTGTAGTGTGTGCGTGCGTGGGGACTTTAGGATACACAACAGTGTGTGTGTAGACATCAAATAACATTTATGTGTGACGTAACAGTTTACAGGCAGTATAAAAGGTCCAGGAGAAATGCTAGTGTGCCATTACAGTACAATAATCAAACAGAATCAATATCAATAACTAGAGTCAAGTAAAATAAGCCTGAATATGTACACAAATAGGTTATAAGAATAAGGTATATATGTCAAAATATGAAAAGTATTTGACCAATATAAACTGATTAGTGGTCTTGGTCGCGCAGTTAAATAAATAAGGATACCTAGAGCAGTAGATGTGAGGGAGGGGTGAGGAGTGAGAGCTGGGCTTCTGTTAAGCTCCTTTTTCTATCCCATAATAACCACAGCTATTTGCCTGCAGGGGAAACAGGGGAGAATAGCGAGCCATGCTGGCACAGGGCACAACACAAAACATACTCTATTAGGGATCTCGACAACACCACAAACATAGCTCCTATTAGGATCTCTACAACACCACAAACATACTCTATTAGAATCTCTACAACACCCACAAACATACTCTATCAGGAATCTCTACAACACCACAAACATACTCTATTAGGTCTCTACAACACACCAAAACATTACTCTATCAGGATCGCTCTACAAACACCACAAACATATCTATTAGGATCTCTACAAACCACAAACATACTCTATTAGGGATTCACAACACCACCAACATAACTCTATCAGTATCTCTTACAACACCACAACATACTCTATTTAGGATCTCTACAACACCACCAAACAAATACTCTATCAGGATGCTCTTACAACACCACACACATACTCTATCAGGATCTCTTACAACACCACAAATTCTATGACTCTCACAACATCCATGGAATCTCATACCAACACCACAAACATACTCTATTTAGGATCTCTACAACACCACAAACGACTCTTATTAGGACTTCTAACACCATACCTATATTTCACACCACAAACATCTCTATTAGGATCTATACAAACACCACTAACATACTCTTTACGGATCTCTACAACACCACACATACTCTATTAGGATCTCTACAACACCAACACATCTACTCTGATCAGGACTCTCTCAACCCCACAAACATACTCTATCAGGATCTCTAACACCCAAAACATACTTCTATTAGGATCTCTACAACACCACCAAAAACATACTCTATCAGGGATCTCTACAACACCCACAAACATACTCTATTAGAGATTCTACAACACACAACAACATACTCTATCAGGAATCTCTACCAACACCACAAACATACTCATTAGGATCTCTACAAACACCACAAACATACTCTATCAGGGATCTCTACAACACCACCAAACATACTCTCATCAGGATCTCTACAACACCACAAACATTACTCTAGATTAGGATCTCTACCAACACCACACATACTCTATCAGGATCTCTAACAACACCACAGACAATACTCTATCAGGATCCTCTACAACACCACATAACAAACTACTCTATTAGATCTCTACAACACCACAAACATACTCATTAGGATCTCTACAACACACAACATACCTCTATTAGGATCTCTACAACACCACAAACATTACTCTAATTAGGATCTCTACAACACCACACACATACATCTTGATCAGGATCTCTACAACACCACAAACAAACTCTATCAGGATCTCACAAACACCCACAAAGCATTACTCTATTAGGATCTCTACAACACCACAGACATACTGCTATCAGGATCTCTACAACACCACAAACATACTCTATTGGATCTCTACAACACCAACAACATACTCTATTAGGATTGCTACAAACACCACACAAACATACCTCTATTAGGATCTCTACAAAACCACAAAACCATACTCTATTTAGGATCTCTAAACACAAGCACATACTTCTATCGGATCTCTACAACACCAACAAACAAACTTCTATCAGGATCTTCTACAACACCACAAACCATACTCTATCAGGGTCTCTACAACACCACACACATACTCTATAGATCTCTACACACCACAACTAACTCTATCAGGATCTCTACAAACACCACAAAACATTACTCGATTGGGATCTTTACACACCACAAACATACTTCTATAGGATTCTTCTACAACACCACACACATACCTATCAGGACTCTTACAACACCACAAAACAAACTCTATCAGGATCTTACAACACACAAACAAACTCTATCAGGATCTCTACAACACCACAAACATACTCTATTAGGATCTCACACACCACCAACACATACTCTATCAGGATCTCTTACAACACCACAAACATACTCTCATTAGGATCTCTTACAACACGCACAAACATACTCTATCAGGATTTAAAAACTCTAGGTCACAACACCACAAAACATACTCTATCTAGATCTCTACAAACCACAAAACATACTCATATGCAGGATCTCTTACAACACACAAACATACTCATCAGGATCTCTACAACACACAAACATACTCTATAGCGAATCTCTACAACACCACAAACCATACTTATTGGATCTCTACAACACCACAAACATACTCTATTAGGACTCTACCACATACTAGATTCGTACACACCAAAACATACTCTATCAGGATCTCACAACACCACAAACATACTCTATAGGATCTTACAACACCACAAACATACTCTATCAGGATTCTGACAAGCACCACCAACTACTCTATCAGGATCTCTAAACACGCACAAACATACTCTCTTAGGATCTGCTACAACACCACAAACCATGACTCTATCAGGATCTCTAACAACACCGACAAACATACTCTATTAGGATCTCTAATCAACACACAGACGAACATCTATAGGATCTCTACAACACCACAGACATACTCTATCAGGATCTCTACAACACCACAAACATACTCTATTAGGATCCTCTACAACACCACAAACATACTCTATTAGGATCTCTACAACCCAACAAACATACTCTATTAGGATCTCTACCACACACAAACATACTCTATAGGATCTCTACAACACCACACAACATACTCTATCAGGATCTCTACAACACCACAACAAACTCTATCAGGATCTCTACAACACACAAACAACTCTTCAGGATCTCTTACAACACCACAAACATACTCATATAGGATCTCTTACAGCACCACACACATACTCTATCAGGATCTCTACAACACACAAACAAACTCTATCAGATCTCTACAAACACACAAACAAAACCTTATCAGGATCTCGACAACACCACAAACAAACTCTATCAGCGATCTCTACAACAACCCACAACATAACTCTATTAGGTCTCTTACAACACCACAAACATTAACTCTATTAGGATCTCTACAACACCACAAACATACCCTCTATTAGGATCTCTACAACACCACAGACTACTCTATCAGGCATCTCTACAACACCCACAACATACTTTCTATTAGTATCTCTACAACACCACACAACATACTCTATTAGGATCCTTACAACACCACAAACATACTCTATTAGATCTCTACAAACCACAAACATATCTATTAGGATCTCTACAACACCACACACATACTCTATCAGGATCTCTACAACACACAAACAAACTCAGTATCAGGATCTCTACAACACAACAGACATTACTCTATTAGGATCTCTACAACACCACAGACATACTCTATCAGGATCTCTACAACACCACAAACATACTCTATTAGGATCTCTACAACACCCAAACATACTCTATTAGATGCTCTACACACCACAAACATTACTCTATTAGGATCTCTACAACACCACAAACATACTCTATTAGGATCTCTACAACACACACACCTGACTCTATCAGGATCTCTACAACCCACAAAACAAACTCATCAGATCTCTACAACACACAAACAACTCTATCAGGATCTCTAACACCACAAACATAACTCTATTAGGATCTCTACAACACCACAACATACTCTATTCGGATCTCTACAACACCCAAACATTACTCTGATTGGGATTCTCTACAACACCACAAACCATATCTATTCGGATCTCTACAACACCAAACATACTCTTATCAGATCTCACACACACCACAACACAAACTCTATGCAGGATCTCTACAACCACAACAAACAAACTCTATCAGGATCTCTACATACACCACAAACATATCTATTGGAGTCTCTACAACATCACAAACATATCTTCGTACTCCACACTTAGATTAGCCACCACATCCTCTATCAACCACAACACACAAATATCATTAGACCTCAACTACCTATAGGACTGACCTCACGTATCTTCTACACCACAAAACCGTCTATCAGGAATCTCTACAACACCACAAAACTCTTATTAGAACCAAAATACTCTTATCAACTACCACACAAACTACTCTATCTAAGGATTCTACAACACCACAAACATACTCTATCAGGGATCTCTACAACACCAAAACATACTCTATAGGATCTCTACAACACGCACAAAACATACTCTATTAGGATCTCACAACACCACAAACATACTCTATCAGGCCTCTCTACAAACACCACAAAACATACTCTATAGGATCTCTACAACACACAAACATACCATGGACTTCTACAAGCAAACATACCATGTTCTACAACACCACAAACATACTCTATGAGGATCTTCGACCCGCACCTATCAGATCTCACACACACAAACATACTCTATTAGGATCTCTACAACACCACAAACATACTCTATCAGGATCTCTACAAACCCCACAACAACTCTATTAGGATCTTCCTCTACACCACACAAACATACTCTTATCAGGATCTCTACAACACCACAACCATTACTCTATAGGATTCGTACAAACACCCCACAAACAACACTCTATCAGATCTCTACAACACCACAGAACATACTCTATCAGGATCTCTACAACACCACAAACATACTCTATTAGGATCTCTACAACACCACAAACAGACCTCTATTAGGACTCATCTCCCTATCTGCAACAGGGTGTTCAAATTAAGATCCTACATCTGTATGTGTGTGTGTATCTAAAGTAGTAAACTATCAACCAAGGAGTTGGATGATGTTGTAACTTATTGACAAAGTACTATTCTGAAGCAGAAACTCAGGCTAACTTGCCACAGTGGATGGGTAGATTAATCAGCAGTTTGATTTAAAACACATTATCACATAAAACCACAGACTGGTGCTCAGACGGCGCCCTGGGAAGAGAAACCTTCGGCGTATCAACATCCACGTTTTGTTCCGTGTTTTGGTGTATGTGTTTGCCGATCTGCAGTATAATGACCAGTAGGATTCCGTTACCGGTGACGRCTATGTTGTCAGGGTGGAGATTTGTGTGCCATCCCATACTGGCGGGATTTGTGACTCATTTCCATGGTAATGGTTCACGGTGACCTTTTGGGACAATGACGGACGGGGTCGTAAAGAGGGCTGCAGTGCAGGGAGAGATATAGCCGTGTGTGTGTGTGTGAGTTATGACCAGTGGGGTGTGTTTTCCCACCATGAGAAGGGCTGTGGGCAGTGCCTGAAGACCCATAGTGAAAGGCCTATTCTGGCCCTATTCTGCTGAATGATTTGTAATGATGGTGATTTAAGTGCAGAGAAAACTCTCCTCTCTGTCCTCTTTTTCCTATAGCAGCTCCCCCCCTAGTCTCCTACACAAAAACAATGCGTCCGGGAAAAGTC
Source organism: Salvelinus sp. IW2-2015 (assembly GCF_002910315.2). NCBI lineage: Eukaryota > Metazoa > Chordata > Actinopteri > Salmoniformes > Salmonidae > Salvelinus > Salvelinus sp. IW2-2015. The sequence continues at coordinate 24,701,064 of NC_036851.1, forward strand.
CATAGACAAAGGGAAGACAGGCAGAACTGCAGTGTCCTGTGTCTGATACATGGGCAGAAAGCAATAATTAAGGTGACATTCTGGATTGTCTTCTGTCTATGTCCGTTAGGAGCCTAGTTCCTATTGATGATGATCGAAGCAGGAAACAGAGCACCTATAACTCCTATTCACTAGCACTCACACAGAGACAATTAGGCAAGGCTGTGAATGTGTCGGCCTGTACTGCTCTGGTCTGTTCTGGGTCAGGATGGATCCACAGAGGCCTGTACTGCTCTGGTCTGTTCTGGGTCAGGATGGATCCACAGAGGCAAAGAGAGAGATTTTTTCTCCAGGTCTGGCTGTGTAGATTCCTCAGTTCTGGTGGTAGATCTCCAGGTCTGGCTGTGTAATTCCTCCAGGTCTGGCTGTGTATGATTCCTCCCAGTAGTGGCTGTGTAGATTCTCCAGGTCTCTCTGTGTTTCTTCCACGTCTGGCTTGTATTCCTCCAAGTCTGGCTGTGTTATTACTCCAGGGTCTGGCTGTGTATTCCTCAGGTCTGGCTGTGTAGATTCTCCAGGTCTGGCTGTGTAGATTCCTCCAGGTCTGGCTGTGTATTCTTCCAGGTGCTGGCTGTGTATTCCCTCCAGGTCTGGCTGTGTAAGATTCCTCAAGGTCTGGCTGTGTAGATTCATCCAGGTTGCTGTGTATTCCTTCAAATCTGTTGTGTATCCTCCAGGTCTGGCTGTGTATTCCTCCAGGTCTGGCTGTGTCATTCCTCCAGGTCGCTGTGATTCTCCAGTTCTGGCTGTGTATTCCTCCAGGTCTGGCTGTGTAGATTCCTCCAGGTCTGGCTGTGTATTCCTTCCAGGTCTGGCTGTGTAATTCCTCCAGTCTGGCTGTGTAGATTCTCGAAATACCATCAAATACTCAGACTGGGTGTTATTAGTGACTCTAATTGGATGGTGTGTGTGTGTGCGAATGCCTGCATCGCATAAGGGTGTGTGTATATTAATGACTGAGTGCAGTTCAGCCAGAGGGAGGGAAGAGTGTTAGAAACTAGAAACACAGAGGTCCATGTGCAGATTCATCAACTTTGGCAGTCTGATTCCTTAAGTGTTTCTGTTCCGGAGTGCTTCCAGAGGGATTGTGAGTGTGTGTGTGTGTGTGTGTGGTGTGTGTTTTTGTGTGCGTGCATGCCTTTGTACGTGTGAGTGTGGTGTTGGTCCCCAGTGATCCCGCAGCAATCGTGAGGATGGATGTTTTCTATCCGGGCGCTAGACGAGTGGGTGAGGGGGCTGAAAGGCACTAAGATGATTTGCATAGTTTGCTCTTCTTTTAAACAAGCTTCGTTCACATCCGACAGGCTGATTGAAGCCATAAGCCTCACTCTGCCACCTCCACTGGTGCTTTAGTGGTGTTCCCAGAGCTTAACAACCCACTACGCTGGATCCTATTGTCCTCAGGATTCCATGTAAAAGTCAACTCAGAGGAGAGCGGAAAGAATAGAGAGAGAAGGGAATGAGATAGACGGGTTGTATGGAGTGGGAGAGAGGTGAAAATGAGATAAAGGGTTGTTGGAGTGGGAGAGAGTGAAAATGAGATAGAGGGTTGTATGGCGTGGAGAGAGGTGAAAATGAGATAGCAGAGAGAAGGAGAGAAAGGGAGCGTTTCGGAGTACTGAAAAATCTCAGGCCTCTGTGGCATCACCTGACCCAGAACAGACCAAACAGTACAGGCCTCTGTGATCCATCTGACCCAGAACAGACCAGAGCAGTACAGGCCTCTGTGGATCCATCCTGACCCAAAACAGCACCAGAGCAGTACATGGCCTT
>NC_036851.1:24702900-24705960 GCF_002910315.2 Salvelinus sp. IW2-2015
GCGTGACCAATCATCGTGAAGTGAATTATGGGGCGTTTCAGGCCCCGAAGTGAAAAAATATTGTACACTCGCAAACTCCACTAAAAACGGAGGCTGAGGGGCCTACGTTGCAAACTTCCCTTGTTTGGCTAATCACTTGGACCGATGACACATATGGCTGCGGGGATTCCCCCAAGGGCATAAGGTGAGGTGTGTCTTTTATGACTTTGAAACGCAGCCAAGATGTGGTCTGGAGACCGGACTCGAGGCCTTCTAAAACACTGGAAGAAGGGCCTTCTCAATCTAGGCCGGGATGCTGGGCCAGCAAGTGTCGTGAAAATCATTTCAAATACAACGCTTATCAGAACTTGTAAATTCAAACATGCTCTTTATTACAAACAGTACAGCCACTGGCATGTCCCCGCGGAACACACCCACGGAAACACACCGTGGAACACCCCCGTTTCCCAGAGCCTTAGCTCCTATATTTATACACACATAGCACTATGTCCACCCTTATGTAAATGACCTTTCATTTCTTAAGTCTTTCACCATCATTATCTTTTAGTTCAAGCTTCCTACTGGTTCATGCCCTATAACACCCATATCTGTTTTCAGTTAGATATAATGGTGGCTGGACCCTCTATCTTTTTAGTTTGTCAGCATAATGTTCACTTCCCTTCATTAATGTGTCAATGTTACTCCCTGTTCAGCTTGCCTTTATTGGAATCAGCAGATTCTGTCCTATATGTTTTTTGAAGCAGCTGACCATGGGTCCTCTATCTTTAGGGGTCACATAATGTGTCAATGTACTCTTTGTTTTTGTTTGCCTTTATGGAATCAGCAGATTCTGTCCTAAAAACCTCTGTGTAGAAGCAGCTGACTATGAATCTCTTTATCATAGTGTCAGGTCAGCAGACCATGTGTTCTCTCCCTTCATTAGTGTCAGGTCAGCAGACCATGTGTCTCCCTTTCATACTGTGATCTATTTTTAATGTTCAGCCATTTTATACATCTATGTGCTGTCTATACATCTCATTTACTCCTACAAATCCCTCCTCTGGGCTAATTAGCCACATAAATTATACAAACAAGACTTTGGGATAGTAAATGAGAATACCTATGATAAACAAGAAATACAAAAAATAAAAAAAGGTGAAGCATATAAACCAACCTAGACCAAACATCTCCAAGTTGGAATAGGAGTAAAAGATCCCAATCAGAAACAGTAAAGAAAACCTAACTAGACCAAACATTCCATCTCTCTCTTTGTGTTCCGCTAAGAAAAGTCCGCCAAAACGTAAAACCTCAACGTCAATATGGAGTCAACATACAAGTGTAAGTAAAAATAAATGTACATGTAGATAAGTTAAAATGTGCTATTAATGCACAAACACRTCTCGTAAAAGTAATGATGTTTTTGTTTGATTAGCTTTTGGAAATTGTAGAATTTTCCTTCTTCAGAAGTAGCTAGGCAGGCTAACGTTAGTTAGCTAATTAATTTGCTAGCTATCATACAGTAGGCGTATATTAATAATGATATATTTAATATAAGTAGACATGCAATCATAATTGACTGTAGCGCATATAAAGCACCCACAAGCTACCGGTGGCTGAAAAGACAATAGTCGCTGGATGAACGAGTGACGAATTTCCGGGCAAGGACGGCCCATTTAAAAATAATTCCTACCTATACTCGTCAGACGTCATGATATGTCTTCAGAAGTGTCCACTTCATTTGAGGGCTGAGGGGATAGGGTGTGTCATTTAMGTGTTTGGAATGCAGCCATTGAGTGTCTCGGTGTCGAATACATTTGTACTCGGTCTTGACTCAGTCTCTGACAGTGAGACTTGTAATTTCTTCTGATGTAATTTCTTTCTGATGTGTCTTTCATCTGCTGCAGTAAGTTTCCTTGGCCGAACACTGCGTCTACGGTCGTCAACGTTGCCCGTTTCTTTGTGCTTCTTCAAAAGAGCTCGGACAGCACATCTGGAAACCCCTGTCTGCCTTGACATTTCTGCCTGGGAGAGACCTTGCTGATGCAGTAGAACTACCTTGTGTCTTGTTGCTGTGCTCAGTCTTGCCGTGGTGTATGACTTTAACAGTAAACTGTCTTCAGCAACCTCACCTTGTTAGCTGAGTTTGGCTGTTTCTCACCCAGTTTTATTCCTCCTACACAGGTGTTTCTGTTTCAGTTAATGATTGTGTTTCAACCTACATATTAATTGATGATCATTAGCACCTGTTTGGTATAATTGTTTAATCATACACCTGACTATATGTCTACAAATCCCTGACTTTGTGTGGGTGTACCTACAAGAATTGATGCTGTTTTGAAGGCAAAGGGWGRTCACACCAAATTTAGATTTGATGTAGATTTTTCTTCTGTTCACTCACTTTGTATTTAGTTGATTGATAAATATAATCTATTAACATGTTTATTTTTTTCAGCATCCTGAGGTTGAAGAGTCGGTGTCGTGCCTTCTTCACAACGGTGTCTGTGTGTTTAGATCATTTCAGCTTCTCTGACATGTGTACGCCGAGGAATTTGAAGTTATTTACCATCTCAAAGGCCCAGGATAGTTGCGTGTCCAGCCTGGTTCCTCCTGAAGTTCACAATCAGYTCTTTTGTTCTGCTAACGTTGAGGGTGAGGTTGTTTACCTGGCACCACGTGGTCAGAGTACCTACCTCCTCCCTGTAGGCTGTCTCATCGTTGTTGGGGATCAGGCCTACTACTGTTGTGCCGTCAGCGAACTTGATGGGGTTGGAACTGTGTGAGGCCACCCAGTCGTGGGTATACAGAGAATACAGAAGGGGACTGAGGACGCACCCTTGTGGGGCCCCCATGTTGAGGATCAGCAGACATGTTTGCTCAGTGGCGAACCTGAAAGGACAGCAACCGTAATACCAGCGCACTCATGTAGGAGAGTGTAAAACACAACGGGCCAGTGGTGTAGTGGAGGCTATACGAAGGGATAAAACATATACCCACTTTTTTTCAGTGGGCATTGCTTATACTCACTTCTTAAAACAAGGCCAGTGGTAGTGGGTATTACGAAGGGATAAACATATACCCACT
>NC_036851.1:24705985-24710985 GCF_002910315.2 Salvelinus sp. IW2-2015
CCCTCTCTAGGATGAGAGTGGCGCTAGCGGCACTCCCCCCACCCCACTGAAAACCAGTGCCGCGAAATTCAAAAAAAAAATTTTTTTTTAAATATTTAACTTTCACACATTAAAGTCCAATACAGCTAATGAAAGAGACAGATCTTGTGAATCCAGTCAACATGTCCGATTTTTTAAATGTTTTACAGGGAAGACACAATATGTAAAGATGTACATCTATTACCTAAAAAAACATTAGCATAATCCACCATCTTTTATTTGTCCACCAACACCAGTAGCTATCACCAATTCGGCTAAACTAAGATATTTATAGCCTCTAACCAATAAAAAAACTCATCAGATGACAGTCTGATAACATATTTATGGTATGGGATAGGTTTTGTTAGAAAAAAGTGCATATTTCAGGTAGATGGCATAGGTTACAATTGCACCCACCGTCACAAATGGAATAGAAAAACTACTTAGAGCAACGTGTTTACCTACTTACTAATCATCAAACATTTCGTAAAAATACACAGCATACACGAATCGAAAGACACAGATCCTGTGAATACAGACAATATTTCAGATTTTCTAAGTGTCTTACAGCGAAAACACAATAAATCGTTATATTAGCATAGCACATAGCACATAGCAGCCCAGCATTGATTCTAGCCAAAGTGAGCGATAAAAGTAAACTCGCCAAAATATATTAATTTTTTCACTAACCTTCTCAGAATTCTTCAGATGACACTCCTGTAACATCATATTACACAATCCATATAGAGTTTGATCGAAAATGTTTATATTTAGCCACCAACAATGGTTAGACAATGTGGAATGTAGCTCAGCTGGTCAGAAAAAGTCTGTGCGCCACTTAGACAGTGATCTACTCTTATACATAAATACTCATAAACGTGACTAAAAAATATAGGGTGGACAGGGATTGATAGACAATTTAATTCTTAATACAATCGCGGAATTACATTTTTTAAATTATCCTTACTTTTCAATACAGCTTGCGCCAAGCGAAGCTACGTCAAAAAACATGGCGTCCGAAGCCACTAAAACTTTTCGACAGAAACACGATTTATCATAATAAAAATGTCCTACTTTGAGCTGTTTTTCCATCGGTATCTTGGGCAAAGGATCCTTTCTTGGGTCCAATCGTCTTTTGGTGGAAAGCTGTCCTCTTGCCATGTGGAAATGCCAACGCGTTCGGGATGAACTGGAAGCGTGCCCAGCAATTCACAGCCTTTCAGAAATAAATGTCCCAAAATCGCACTAAACGGATATAAATTGCTATAAAACGCTTTAAATTAACTACCTTATGATGTTTTTAACTCCCATAACGAGTAGAAACATGACCCGAGTAATATTACTCCCTCCACTAATGCTTGGAACAGGTGCGGGTCGGTGCCCTCTATGCGCATGACGCAGCTCCAAAAGACTGACTAGCCTCAGGGTTTTTTAATTTATAGTGCCTGTAACGTGCAATCGACCGATTCAAATCGTCATCACGTAAGACATCCAGGGGAAGACGTAAGCAGTGTCCGTATAGTCATAGCAATAACAGTGACCTTTTAACTGACTCCAGAACAGTGGCCAAAATTTCTGGAATCTGACTCCATGTCAGGGAAATTGCTGTAGAATGGGCTCTGTTCCACTTAGAGACAAAATTTCAACTCCTATAGAAACTATAGACTGTTTTCTATCCAATAATAATAATAATATGCATATTGTACGATCAAGAACTTTGTGGGAAGCCGTTTCAAAAAATTACACGATTAGCATAAATAGCCACAACAGCGCCCTCATCCCCAACAGGTTAATCTTAATAATGCGTATCAAAGTAGTGTAGTGGAGGTATATGACTTATCAAGTATGTAGTACCTAGAGAAATCATGCACACATTAGCCTACACATTCACAGAGCACGTGAAATATATCCACATGCGCGCCACACACACAGCCTAGTTTCAACTGAATATCATCTGCAGGCAACAAGAGTCTGCAGCTCTCAACTGGTTTTGTCATGGAGCAGCTCACAGAAGAATGACATCCGCAGCCGGTAGGGTAGGAAGATGTTTAACTCACTATCTACCAGTACATGCTAACTAAGGCACAATGGGTATTTAAACCAGGTATTGAAAACATTTTGTCAGAGACGTGTGTATAGGTGGCAGGGAAGTCAGGCGCAGGAGAGTCAAACGGAGTGTAAATGGAGTCTTTTAAATATGTCCCAGTAATCTGCTCCATAACACTCATAAAAATGAAATATAAAAACAAATATGGGTACGAAGACCCGTCGCCACCTATACAAAAAACACACTACACTGACAATAAACAATCTCTGATAAAGACATGAGGGAACAGAGGTTAAATACACAACAGGTAATGGATGGGATTGAAAACAGGTGTGTGGGAAGACAAGACAAAACCAAAGGAAAATGAAAAATGGATCGATGATGGCTAGAAGACCGGTGACGTCGACCGCCGAGCACCGCCCGAACAAGGAGAGGCAACGACTTCGGCAGAAGTCGTGACACGTTTAGTAGGAAGTGTTGTTAGTTGCTATTTGTGATGTGGAATTGTCATCATGTGCTGTTTGCATCAGGGGCGTAGACATGGATTCTTTTGATTTTTAAAATCTTTTATTTCACCTTTATTTAACCAGGTATTATTTAACCAGGTATTATTTAACCAGGTAGGCCAGTTGAGAACAAGTTCTTATTTGCAACTGCGACCTGGCCAAGATAAAGCAAAGCAGTGCGACACAAACAAGAACACAGAGTTACACCATGGAATAAACAAACATACAGTCAATACACAATAAGAAAAAGTGTATATATAACAGTGTGTGCAAATGAGGTAAGAATAAGGGGGTAAGGCAATAAATAGGCCGTAGTGGCGAAGTAATTACAATATAGCATTTAAACACTGGAGTGATAGATGTGCAGAAGATGAGTGTGCAAGTAGAGATACTGGGGTGCAAAGGAGCAAAACAAATAAAATAAATAAACAGTATGGGGATGAGGTAGTTGGATGGGCTATGTAACAGGTGCAGTGATCTTGAGCTGCTCTGACAGCTGGTGCTTAAAGTTTATGAGGAGATATGAGTCCCAGCTTCAGTGATTTTTGCAGTCGTTCCAAGTCATTGGCAGCAGAGAACTGTAAGGAAATGCTTTGGGTGACTAGTGAAATATACCTGCTGGAGCGCGTGCACGGGTGGGTGCTGCTATGACCAGTGAGCTGAGAGCTGAGTGGGTTTGGTGACGAATATGAAGCGAGGCCATCCAACGAGAGCATACAGGTCGCAGTGGTGGTATATAGGGCTTTGGTGACAAAACGGATGGCACTGTATAGACTGCATCCAATTTCTGAGTAGAGTGTTGGAGGCTATTTTAAATGGACATCTCCGAATCAAGGTAGGATAGTCAGTTTTACGAGGGTATGTTTGGTAGCATGAGTAAGGATGCGTTGTTCGAAATAGGAAGCCGATTCTAGATTTAATTTGGATTGGAATGCTTAATGTGAGTCTGGAAGAAGTTTACAGTCTAACCAGACACCTAGGATGGGTGGCTTGTTGGACCAAAGGGCCCACCCACTGGGCCAGGCCCTGACAGGGCCACCCAATCAGATTGATGTGGTTTAGCATTGTTGTGAGCTTAGACCATAAAAAAATAAGTGTGATTTTGAGAGTGAAAATATGAAAAATCTATAGGAAAACTCATTAAAAGCCATAGAAAAACAAAGGATTTCTCACACAGGGGCCTATCTTTCGCTGGGCGTTTGGGAACTGTTTGGATAGATACTAGTATTTTCACTTCTCCAGTACCACTACACCCCTGGCCGACGGAAAGACAGCAGTCACACACAGCATGATGTTAAAGGATAAGCAGTCCATTCACTCGGACATAATAAGCCTGTAGTCCCAATCATAAGAATACAAAAACCACAACCATTAAGCATTTCCCATTCGACATGTACAACAATTACTTCCCATTGCATAAAACATTTCATGTTTAGCACACAAGTAACTGGTGACCTGAAGTTTAAAGTGGAACTGACAGCGTTTTAATTACTTTGCAGATATGAAACAAACAGACAATGATAATATCAGTCAAATATATCAATTCCCAGTTTATGCTACAAAACCCTCTATCGTTTTTCTGTGGCTATATACAGCTAGAGATGCAGGTGACATTGGTTAGCTAAAAAGAACTTGAACGATTGTTATACAGTTAGCATATCTCTTGCGTTCGCAAATTCACTCTGGCTATCTACTCCGTTTTCAGAGCACTCTCATCTGAGTATGCCAGAGTGCAAGAACAACTCAAATAAAATAAAATAAAATGTTATTGGTCACATACACATGGTTTGCAGATGTTAATGTTGTGTGAGCGAAATGCTTGTGCTTCTAGTTCCGACAATGCAGTAATAACCAACGAGTAATCTAACCTAACAATTCCAAAATACTACCTTATACACACAAGTGTAAAGGGATAAAGAATATGTACATAAAAATATATGAATGGAGTGATGGTACAGAACGGCATAGGCAAGATGCAGTAGATGGATCGAGTACAGTATATACATATGAGATGAGTAATGTAGGGTATGTAAACAATATATTAAGTGGCATTGTTTTAAAGTGGCTAGTGATACATGTTATCACATAAAGATGGCAAAGATGCAGTAGATGATATAGAGTACAGCATAATACATATGAGATGCGTAATGTAGGTTATGTAAACATTATATAAGTGGCATTGATGAATTTTCGACCGCGCAACACCTGCTGAATATGGCGGTGTCAGTAAACGTAGACAAACAAATAGCTAATCAAGAACGCTCTAGTTACAGATTAACCCTTGCGGCGAGTAAAACGGTCAGATTTAGGTGTTCTTCTCATTTGTGGTCTGGAAGTAGCTAGCTAGCAAGCTAGCGAACTTTAGCCAGTTACTTGGGTCTTGGTTGGGACAAGCATGCATTGGCAGGCAAGCTGCAAGAAGGACAAAA
>NC_036851.1:24715985-24728912 GCF_002910315.2 Salvelinus sp. IW2-2015
TTCAATGACAATACAGAGGGAATCACGTTCTGCAGATGCAGTTGAAGAGCTATCTCCATCAGATTTTTGAATGGAGCTAGGGAGTGTGCATGTTTTCCAAGTTTCAAAACATGTTCTCAAAATGTCCATGAAATGGCAGCAGTGGTATGAGAAAACCACACATTTCTTGACCAACGCACTCGCTTTCCTCATACGAAATCCTTGTCAACCCGGTGCTATCAAAACCTCCAGCATGCTCATGGGGCTGACATCGCTGGTCCAAATGTCGCGTGAAGCTAATAGCAGTGAGTAGCTCATGGATGTGCGTTTCAACAATACTGTGTAAACCTCCGGTCAGGGCAACATTCTGAAAATTAGCACCTACTTGGAAAGTGTGTACCAGGGTCTCGAAGTGCTTGACGCATCGGCGAAAGCCATATCAATCCCACGACAGAGACAAGTTGATTGTCAAGGGCAATGAATCCCATTATCTTTGGATTAATTGGATTTCGCCTTTGAGTTGTCTCTCTGAAATGTTCCTAACTGGTTCAAATGAGTGCTCGACTGAAACTTGGTTTTAAGTTTGTTGGAAGTGTACGCTTAGTTTCTTCTGCCTTTTGTTCTAAAGTAGTCACTGAACGTCTGGGGTTATGCAACCTTCAATCAGTAATTAGATTGGGGTATTGAAAGATTTCACTTCTCCCCTCCTCGGGAAAATAATAGCATCACAAACTGCATATGGCCTTTTTGTTAATCTTCCTTTGAAACGTCAAAATAGATCCACACAGCAGACATTCGGTGGGCTAGGTTAGGAAGATATGTTTTTCGTGGCGTCATTACCTCAATCTACCAACGTATATAGTGTATGAAAGTCAAGCTTTGACTTGGTTTTGCATATTTCCGTTAACTACAAATTGGGGCGATGTGTTCTGATATGCTTACTGATAATCGTAGATCCCTAGTAGTAACCAAAAAAACTGTTAACTAAATCAAATATATTTTTATATATGAGATCTTCAAATAGCCACCCTTTGGCCTTGATGACATCTTTGCAAACACTCTTGGCAATCTCTCAACCAGCTTCACCTGGAATGCTTTCACAGTCTTGGAAGGAGTTACCAGTATACTGAGCACTTTTTGCACTTTTCGCTTCACTCTGCCGGTCCGACTCATCCCAAACCATCCAATTGGGTGAGGTCGGTTGGATTGTGGAGGTCAGGTCATCTGATGCAAACACCCATCACTCGCCTTTTGTTCAAATAGCTTACACTAACCTGGAGTGTGTTTGTCATTGTCCCGTGAAAAACAAAATGATATCCCACTAAGTCCCAAACCAGATGGGAATGCATGTATCGCTGCAGATGCTGTGGTAGCCATGCGGTTAGTGATCCTTTAATTCTTAAATAAATCACAGACAGCGTCACCAGCAAACACCCCGCACTATCACACCTCTCCTGCAGCTTTACGGTGGGAACCACACATGCGAAGATCAAATCCTTCACCCACATCGCATCTCACAAGACCGGCGTTGGAACCAAATAACTCAAAATTTGGTACTCCTGAACAAAGGACACATTTCCACCTGTCCTTGTGTCCAATGCTTCGTGTTTCTTGGCCCAAGCAAGTCTTCTTCTTATTATTGGCTGTCCTTTAATAGTGGTTTTCTTGCAGCAATTGACCTGAAAAGGCCGATCACCAGTCCTCCTCTGAACAGTTGTGTCTGTTACTTGAACTCTGTGAAAGTATTTTATTTGGCTGCAATTTCTGAGGTGGTAACTCTATATTGAACTTATTATCTGCAGCAGAGAAACTTTGGGTCTTCCTTTTCCTGCGGCGGTCCTCATGAGAGCCAGTTTCATCATAGCACTTGATGGTTTTTGCGACTGCACTTGAAGAAAGGTTCAAAGTTCTTGAAATGTTCCGTATTGACTGATCTTCATGGTCTAAACGTAAGAATGGACTGTGTGTTCATCTTTGCTTATTTGAGCTGTTCTTGCCATACATAATGGATTGGTCTTGTACTAAATAGGGCTAATCTTCCTGTATACCAACCCTACCTTTGTCACAACACACCGATTGGGCTCAAACGCATTAAGAAGGAAAGAAATTCCCACAAATGACTTTAAAAACAGGCACACCTGTTTCATTGAAATGCATTCCAGGTGAACTACCTATGAACTGGTTAGAGAATGTCAAGTGTGCAAAGCTCAATCAAGGCAAGGGTGGGTATTGAATAATCTAAAATAAAAATCTATTTTTGATTTGTTTAACACTTTTTTGGTTTACTAAATGAATCCATATGTTGTTATTTCATATTTGTTTTTGGTCTCGGCATATCTACAGATGTAAAAAAATTAAGTAAACCCTTGAAGAGCAGGTGTTCCAAAACTTTTGGACCGGTATGTATCTGTCCAGGTAGCAGTATCTAACAGCTGTTGTGTGATGGAACTTTTCAAAACAAATCAAAGTTTATTGTCCACGTGTTTTTTCAGTGGGCATTGCTTATACTCACTTCTTAATCCTTAATAATGCGTATCAAAGTAGTGTAGTGGAGGTATATGACTTATCAAGTATGTAGTACCATAGAGAAATCATGCACACATTAGCCTACACATTCACAGAGCACGTGAAATATATCCACATGCGCGCCACACACACAGCCTAGTTTCAACTGAATATCATCTGCAGGCAACAAGAGTCTGCAGCTCTCAACTGGTTTTGTCATGGAGCAGCTCACAGAAGAATGACATCCGCAGCCGGTAGGGTAGGAAAGATGRTTTAACTCACGATATCTACCAGTACATGCTAACTAAGGCAYCAATGGGTATTTAAACCAGGTATTGAAAACATTTTGTCAGAGACGTGTGTATAGGTGGCAGGGAAGTCAGGCGCAGGAGAGTCAAACGGAGTGTAAATGGAGTCTTTTAATAAATGTCCCAGTAATCTGCTCCATAACACTCATAAGAAAATGAATATAAACAAATATGGGTACGAAGACCCGTCGCKCACCTATACAAATAAACACTACACTGACAATAAACAATCTCTGATAAAGACATGAGGGGAAACAGAGGSTTAAATACACAACAGGTAATGGATGGGATTGAAAACAGGTGTGTGGGAAGACAAGACAAAACCAAAGGAAAATGAAAAATGGATCGATGATGGCTAGAAGACCGGTGACGTCGACCGCCGAGCACCGCCCGAACAAGGAGAGGCAACGACTTCGGCAGAAGTCGTGACACGTTTAGTAGGAAGTGTTGGTTAGTTGCTATTTGTGATGTGGAATTGTCATCATGTGCTGTTTGCATCAGGGGCGTAGACATGGATTCTTTTGATTTTTAAAATCTTTTATTTCACCTTTATTTAACCAGGTATTATTTAACCAGGTATTATTTAACCAGGTAGGCCAGTTGAGAACAAGTTCTTATTTGCAACTGCGACCTGGCCAAGATAAAGCAAATACTGGTGCTACCTTACGTGGACAGATAACACAGAAAGCTGACTACGCGCAGGGTCAAAGTGGTTGGTCCCGCTCGTAGCCGCAGCTAGATGGATCAGGAGAAGAACACCTGCTCATTCAAGGGTTTACTTAATATTTTTTTAGCATTGTTAGGAATAAGTAGGCGGAAGCACAAAAAATATGAATAACACCATATGGATCGCATGTAGTGATGTCAAAAAGTGTTAAAGCAAATCAAAAGAGATTTTAATACCTTTTAGATTATTCGAAGATAGCGCGGGGCACGCGGTACTTTGCCTTGAGTGACAGCTTTGCACACCAGGGTTTACTCTTGACCATTCTGCTCTAACCAGAGCTTTCATTGAGGCTAGTCACCTGGACATGCTAGTCATTCTAATGAGACAGGGGCCTTGATGCGTTTTAAAGTAGAAAGAGTTGCCATTTTGTGGAATTGTTCTTTCCCTTCGTTAATGGTTTGAAGTGAGGGCCGGCATATACGGAGATTTGTGTTGGTGACAAGGTAGGGGTGTTGGTATAGGAGAGCAGAAGATAGCCCTATTTAGTAACAAGACCAAGTCCATATATGAAGAACAGCTCAAATAAGGCAAAGAGAAACACAAAGTCCATCATTACTTTAAAGACATGAAGATCAGTGTCAATAACGGAAAACATTTCAGAACTTTGAAAGCGTTTCTTCAGTGCAGGTCGCAAAAACCGATCAAGTGCTATGGATGAACTGGCTCTCATGAGGACGCCGTTCAGGAAAGGAAGACGCCAAAGTATTCTCTGCTGCAGATAATACAGTTCATGTGCAGTTACCAGCCTCAGAAATTGCAGCCCAAGATAAATACTTCAAACAGATTCAAAGTAACAGACACAACGTGTTCAGAGGAGACCTGGCGTGAATCAGGCCGTTCCCCACGGTCTAAATGCTGCAAAGAAACCACCTATTAAAAGGACACCAATAATAGAAGAGAACTCTGCTTGGGCCAAGAAACACGAGCAATGGAACACAAGACGGTGGAAATGTGTCCTTTGGTCAGGAGTCCAAATTTGAGATATTTGGTTCCAACCGCCAGTGTCTTGTAGATGAGATGTGGGTGAATGCGATGATCTTCGCATGTGTGAGTTCCACGTAAAGCATGCAGGAAGAGGTGTGATAGTGCGGGGGTGCTTTGCTGGTGACGTTCTGTGCTGGATTTATTTAGAATTAAAGGGACACTAACCAGCCATGGGCTACCACAGGCATTCTGCAGCGATACTAAAATCATCCCATCTGGTTTGGCGTTAGTGGGACTATCATTTTGGTTTTTCAACAGGACAAGACCCATGATGAACAAACAGCTACCAGGTTGTGTCAGAAGGCTATTGAAAGCCAAAAGGCCGAGTGATGGAGTGTTGCATCAGATTTGACATGACTCCACAATTCCACCGACCCTAACCCACATTGAGATGGTTTGGGAATGAAGCTCGGTACCGAGAGTGAAGGAAAAGTGGCCAACAAGTCTCAGTAATAGGCAACGGTGGTAATCCTTCAAGACTGTGTAAAAGCCATTCCAGGTGAAGCTGGTTGAGAGATCTGAAGATGTGCCAAAAGATCGTCATCCAAGAGCAAAGGTGGCTATTCTGAAATCATCATATAAAAGATATAATTATTTTTGATTTGTTTTAACAGTTTTTTTGGTTTTAGCACTAGGGATCTTACGATGTTATATCGAGTAAGGCATAATTCAAATCACAATCGCGCGGACCAATTTGTAGGTGTTAACGGAAATATGCAAAACCGAATGTCAAAGCGCTCTGGACTTGCAATACCTATATAACGTGAGGTAGTGAATGAGGTAATGAACCGCCAACGGATAAAAACATATCATTCTAACCTAGCCCCACAATGTTCGTCTGCTTGTTGGATGCTATTTTGACGTTTCAAAAGGAAGAATAGACAAAAGCATATCAAACGTTTGTGATGCTATTATTTCCCGAGGATGGGAGAAAGGAAATCTTTTCAATACCCCAAATCCTAAATTACTGAATTGAAGGTGCATCACCCCCAGCGAACGTTCAGGTGACCTACTTAGAACATAAAGCAGAAGAAAAGACTAAAGCGTAACTCCAACAAACTAAATCAAGTTCAAGTCGAGCCAACTCATCCCTTGAAACAGTAAAGAACATTTCAAGAGAGACAACTCATAAGGCGAAAAAGTCCCATTAATGCCAAGAATAAATGGGATTCATGTGACTTGACAAGTTCAATGAACTGTTCTCTGTCGTAGGGATGATTATGGCTTTCGCCGAACTGGTCAAGGACCACTTCGAACCCTGGTTACCACTTCAAGTAGGTGCTGATTTTTCCAGATGTTGCACTAGAAACCCGGGAGTTACAAACAGTAATTTGTTGAAGGACGCAACATCCATGAGCCTACTTCACTGCATAGCTTTCACATAACGATCCTGAACCCATTTGGAGCACAGCGATGTCACCCCATGAGATGCGAATCTGATAGCACAGCGGGTTGACAAGATTTCGTAAGAGGAAAGCCGTATTGGCGTGTCCAAGAATGTGCTGGTGTCTCAATACCACTGGCTTGCCAAATTTCAATGACAGTTGAAACATGTTTGAAAACTTGGGCAAACATGAACACATCTACTAGCTCCATTCAAACATGCTGACTGAGAAATAAGCTCATCACTGCATCTATGGGCAGCAGAGCGTGATACCTCTCTGATCAAGTGCAGTTTGAAAAGCGCCTGCTCAGAGCAAGACTCCGACACAGACACGTGGGCTAAAACTTGCAAAAGTACACTACTTGTGGGCTCGCCCGTGAACAAGCGAATTCGGGTTTGCAATTCTTCTCTGACCTCTTTACTGTGTCCGCCACAAATGCTCGAATCTAGGTACAAGGACCTACTTTGATGCAGATAAGAAAAGGTTACTCGTGAAATTTACAGACATTAGGCTGGACAGATTAGAAACGGACACAGTGACAGTGCGAATCGAGCAGAGGACCCACGACAGAAAGAGGGCGCAAAGGACCAGACGGAGCTGAAAGCTGTCACTGCTTGAATGTATGATGAAATCCGTTTGAGAATGAAACGACTGAAACAATATGGAACACGAAAACAGACAGCAAGGTTAAGTGAAAGAAATAGGTTTTGATTATGTTTTAATGGTACATGGAGACACCATAAATAACCAACAGAAACATGTTGGTGTGTGTTGTGTGTGTGTGTGTGTGTCGTGTGGTGTGTGTTGTGTGTGGTGTGTGTGTGTGTGTGTGTGTGTGTGTGTTGTGTGTGTTGTGTGTGTGGGTGTGTGTGTGTGTGGTGTTGTGTGTGTTTCACTATTTAACTGTACAGAACATGCTTAAAAGGCCTGCTAAAGATGTTAAATATAGGGTATCGGTAATGCAGGATTTTTGGCAAGGAAAATATTGTATATTCGGTATCGAGCCAGAAAGTGTAATATTGGCTGCTAACTCTAGTTACTACATGATCCATAATTGTGTATTTCTGTAGTTTTGATGTCTCACTATTAGGTTCTAGCAGTGTAGAAAAGAGTAAAGAATAAGAAAAACATGAATGAGTAGTTTTCTAAAACCTTTTGATGTAGTGCGTACGTAGCTAGAGCTGAATTGGCACTGTACGCTACTAGCCTAGCCAACTAGCAGCTATGTGGTTCATTCATGGTAAACGAACCTTCGTTGGAGAAGAGAGGAGGACCAAAGCCGCAGCGTGGTAAGTGTTCAATGATGAAATATTTAAATGGAACAAAAACTGAACACTGAATACAAAACAATAAAGAGAACGAACTAAACCGAAACAGTTCGTGTGGAACACACAGACGACGGAAGAAACCACCCAACAAAACACAACAGAATAATCAGGTCTACCTAAATATGGTTCCCGATTCATGAGAGCCAATGACTACGACCTGCCTTCTGATAAACCATATCAGGCAAACCGAAAAAACCCAACATAGAAACAACATAGATAACCCACCAACTCACGCCTGACCTAACTAAACAAAAGTAAAAGTACAGAAAGAACTAAGGTCAGAACGTGACAATTCACTCAGTCCGAGACGGGATGAAACAAATTAAAGCTAACAAACCATGTCAGTTATACTGACTAGCTCAGCACTGGGAATATATATATATTTTTCTGTCAACAGTAGTTATTGCCACTGAGATCAGTCGCTAGAGTAGCTCAGTTTCTGCTCTGCTTGCCTTTACAACTCAATAGAACAATGTGCCAACAGACAGCCCGTGCTCTGTTCATCTTCTGTGCTGGTCCTATACACCAGCCTTTCAGCAGCTTTGCCTTCACACAGCCTGTCCAGCAGACGCTCCTCTGTGCGTCCTAAAAATCCAGCCCAACTGACACCGCAATAGCTTACCCCAACGCTTCTGAGTGGGAACCGCATGGTCCTAAAGCACACCACTGCAATGTATTTTGTATACATTGCAGATAGGTGAAACTGGTTGGTGGAGGGGGGGCTCAACAAAAAATGCAATTTCAAGATGTGTAGGGGGGTTCATGTCGCCCCCGTCCCCGATGAAGTTGCCGCCTCTGGCTAAGTCTACGTGTTAGCTCGGTTTGTAGTGTGGCTGTGTGTCAGTGGTAAGAAGGAAATGGTTATAGGGGGGTATCTGGAGCAATGTCATCAGGCCTGGCCCTGGACCATCTCTGTGTCTGTGTGGTGAACAGAGAAAGGCCTACTGAGCACTTCCTAATTTCCTGTCTTCACTGCGTGGCTACGACAGGCAGGGCACACATATGAGGCTCAATGCTGAACTAGTCGCCTATTGGGATACACTAAGAAGAGAGAGAAGGTCCCCACTTTCGCTGCGAGACACCCCCGCTTGTTCTGTTAGTTGAAGCGCTATCACGGTGCACCCCCCCCCCCCCCTCCCCCCCACTATCTTGATGGACAAATTGGGTTCCAAGACCCCGATCCACAGGGTTTCAGACTGGCCTCCAGTAGGGGAGGCAACAAAAACACTCACCTCTGCCCCCCTCTCACTCCCCTCTATTTCCTTCTATTTCCCTCTCCTCCCATTCCAATGATAAGGGTTCATTTTTCCCTGTATGTGAGAAGACTGATAGGTTTTATATGTTGTTATGTGTCAATAGTAAAATCCCACAGTGTTTCGCAACACAAACACAGGCTTTCAGCTCTGCGTCTGTGTTTTATGGTGTCTGGTGTTATGTGTGTGGGGGTTTATACTCGCCTGCCCCATGTTGAACACTCCCAGAGGCCTCCTCTACTCACTCTACAGCCCCCAGAGTTCAGTCCAGTATCAGAGGTTGGCAGAAAGAAGCAGTGTTGTGTTCAGCTCCTATCAAGAGAGACCAATTCAAGACCAAGACTGAGCAAATGCCAGACCAATTCAAGACTAAGACTGGAGCAAAAATCCGGGGGAGACCAATTCAAGACTCAAGACTGGAAGCAAATCCCAGACCAAAGTTCATAGACCAGAATGGAGCAAATCCAGACCATATCAAGACCAAGACTGGAAGCAAATCCAGACCCGAGTCAAGAACCAAGACCAGAAAATGGGTAAATTCAAAACCAACGATTGTAAATTCGTCAATTCACCACCATGAATAAGAGTTCAAAATGTCCAGATTTCTGTGTTCATTAGTTCAAAAGAAAAACAGACAATGCAGCTGAGGGAAAATAGAGCCACTCCTACAAACTAAATCTAATAAACCAAATACAGTGGGAAACAATGTGCCTTCTACGGCCTTCAAAGATTTCTAAAATAATGATTATAACAATATAATAATGATAATTATACTATTATTTCAATAATCTGATTTAATCTCTTCAGTTTTTGTTGAAAAGAAAAGCGTTAACACTGAAGAGAAAAAAATCCAATTAAGATTTTTCGTTGCTGGTCTCTGGGATATAAATCTAGCTAGCTAAGTCAGCCATTGGCTAGGCCATCAGAAGCTAGATAAACGTATCTGCCATTCAACTGTTCTACAGCAACATTTTGGGCGTGCATGTAGCCTAGTGGTTAGAGCATTGGACCAGTAACTGAAAGTTTGCTAGATCAAATCCTTGAGCCGACAATGTAAAAATCTGTCATTCTGCCCCTGAACAAGGCAGCTAACCCCATGTTCTTAGGCCGTCATTGAGAATAGGAATTTTTCTTAACTGACTTGCCTAGTTAATTAAAAATGTTGGAGTGATAGTGGAATCAACCAATCACATTTTTACTTAATGAATGGAAACTTCTGCCTTCTGAAGGCCAACAGGTCACTGCATAATAGTGAGAAATATTTTCCCACGGTCTAACTAGCTAGCTTTTGTTGGCGGCTAGTTTGTAGCGGCTGCAGCAGGTGTTATCAAAGAGGATGTTGTTGCTAATTTGTTAGCTCTCTCTTTTCAAGAATAACTTTAAAATAAGAAGTTAAGTTTCAAATGATCATCATCTGGTGAGTGGAACTTTATTGCAGTGCGCTTCCTATTTTAGCATCTCTATGAAAAATAACTTATGCGTGAAACATTGTTGCATTTAAAATGGAACTGAAAGCGTTTAAGCAACATGAAATCTCATTCAAATCTGTTCATATACACCCCAGGAAGAATATAACACTTTTTAAAAACATTTCTGACAAGTGACCACTTAGATATGGTCATTTTCACGTTTTCACAAATTCTTAGACTGATTGGGAATTATGTATACGAAGATATTTGTGAAAATTCTATAGCGATATAGAGTGGGGAAGCGGCCGTGTGTTTGGACAATTAATAGACACTGCAGTAAATTAAACCGGACCGGAATCTGCACAGACCGGTGCGCTATAACCAATCAGAGCTACAGTATACCTTTATACAAACAACCCATGTGCCCACACGGCCTGCCATCGTTCACTTTGAACTGGACTGTGTGTTTACAGGCAGTTGCAACAGCACGACTTTAGACCATTAGAACGCATTCGCAAAAGCCACAAAATACTCCTGAATGGATTCTGCAAATATGTAAATACCACAGGAGTTCTCTTGCATTTGGGAGCTTTACAGTCCTGTTGATCAAATAACCATGAAAAGGTAGGCTCGCTCTCCCTCAGTTATGCACATCAACACAACAGATCAACAGCAAATGCTAGCCAGGTAAAATTAGCTAAAATCTAACAAAGGATCATTAGATAAACTTCTAACTTTTTCAGCTAGTTGGCTGTCAACATTGCACTGAATATTGATGGGGAATTGTAACCTCTTTGTCCTTCTGCAGCTTGCCTGCCAATGCATGCTTGTCCCAACCAAGCACCCAAGCTAACTGGCTAAAGTTCGCTAGCTTGCTAGCTAGCTACTTCCAGACACAAATGAGAAACACCTAAATCTGACCGTTTTACTCGCCCAAGGTTAATCTGTTAACTAGAGCGTTCTTGATTAGCTATTTGTTTTGTCTACGTTTACTGACACCGGCCATATTCAGCAGGTGTTGCGCGGTCGAAAATTCATCAATGCCACTTAATATAATGTTTACATACCCTACATTACGCATCTCAATATGTATATGCTGTACTCTATATCATCTACTGCATCTTGCCATCTTTATGTGATACATGTATCACTAGCCACTTTAAACAATGCCACTTAATATATTGTTTACATACCCTACATTACTCATCTCATATGTATATTACGTACTCGATACCATCTACTGCATCTTGCCTATGCCGTTCTGTACCATCACTCATTCATATATTTTATGTACATATTCTTTATCCTTTACACTTGTGTGTATAAGGTAGTAGTTGTGGAATTTGTAGTTTAGATTACTCGTTGGTTATTACTGCATTGTCGGAACTAGAAGCACAAGCATTTCGCTACACACACATTAACATCTGCAAACCATGTGTATGTGACCAATAACATTTTTATTTATTTTATTTGAGTTGTTCTGCACCTGGCATACTCAGATGAGAGTGCTCTGAAAACGGAGTAGATAGCCAGAGTGAATTTGCGAACGCAAGAGAATATGCTAACTGTATAACAATCGTTCAAGTTTTCTTTTTAGCTAACCAAATGTCACCTGCATCTCTAGCTGTATATAGCCACAGAAAAACGATAGAGGGTTTGTAGCATAAACTGGGAATTGTATATTTTTGTGACTGATATTATCATGTCTTGTTTGTTTCATATCTGCAAAGTAATTAAAACGCTGTCAGTTCCACTTTAAACTTCAGGTCACCAGTTACTTTGTGTGCTAAACATGAAATGTTTTATGCAATGGAAGTAATTGTTGTAATGTCGAATGGGAAATGCTTAATGGTTGTGTTTTTTATTTCTTATGATTGGACTACAGGCTTTATTAGTCCGAGTGAATGGACTGCTTATCCTTTAACATCATGCTGGTGTGACTGCTGTCTTTCCGTCGGCCCAGGGTGTGAGTGTACCTGGAGAAGTGAAAATACTAGTATCTATCCAAACAGTTCCCAAACGCCAGCGAAAGATAGGCACCCTGTGTGAGAAATCCTTTGTTTTTCTATGGCTTTTAATGAGTTTTCCTATAGATTTTTCATATTTTCACTCTCAAAATCACACTATTTTTTTATGGTCTAAGTCCACAACAATGCTTAAACCACATCAATCTGATGGGTGGCCCTTCAGGCGCTGGCTCCAGTGGGTGGGCCTTTGTCCAACCAAGCCCACCCATCCTAGGTGTCTGGTTAGACTGTAAATCTCCTTCCAGACTCACATTAAGCATCTCCAATCAAAATTAAATCTAGAATCGGTTCCTATTTCGAAACAACGCATCCTTCACTCATGCTACCAAACATACCCTCTAAAACTGACTATCCTACCCTTGACTTCGGAGATGTCATTTACAAATAGCCTCCAACACTCTACTCAGAAAATGGATGCAGTCTATCACAGTGCCATCCGTTTTGTCACCAAAGCCCCTTACTACCCACCACTGCGACTGTATGCTCTCGTTGGATGGCCCTCGCTTCATATTCGTCACCAAACCCACTCAGCTCTCAGCTCACTGTCATAGCAGCACCCACCGTAGCACGCGCTCCAGCAGTATATTTACTAGTCACCCCAAAGCCAATTTCCTTACAGTTCTCTGCCTGCAATGACTGGAACGAACTGCAAAAATCACTGAAGCTGGAGACTCATATCTCCCTCACTAACTTTAAGCACCAGCTGTCAGAGCAGCTCACAGATCACTGCACCTGTACATAGCCCATCCAACTACCTCATCCCCATACTGTTATTTATTTTATTTGTTTTGCTCCTTTGACCCCAGTATCTCTACTTGCACACTCATCTTCTGCACATCTACTCCAGTGTTTAAATGCTATATTGTAATTACTTCGCACTACGGCCTATTTATTGCCTTACCTCCCTTATCTTACCTCATTTGCACACACTGTATATATACACTTTTTCTATTGTGTTATTGACTGTATGTTTTTTTATTCCATGTGTAACTCTGTGTTCTTGTTGGTGTCGCACTGCTTGC